>NW_003200720.1:135101-168905 GCF_000006405.1 Perkinsus marinus ATCC 50983
TTTTCCGGTTTTCACTAGTGTTTTTTTTCAAATTTTCCTGGTGAAACTCCATCATATCAGCCGATAATGTTGATAACTCACTTTGTTGGGATACCACTATTATCATACCATGCCAATTGGAAATTATCCAGCAAGTGCAGACTGCTCGGTTCATCGTAGATAACTGTTATCGTCGTTTTTATTATGAAAAGTGTCGAAGTTTTTATGCACGCATATGTTCGGGTTTCCTCTGATGATGTTTTATACGTATATGACTTTTGATTTGTCAGTGCTGATGATCATACCACTCCTTTGCTATTTCAGGAGTGCATCTTCCTCTGTGTATCAATCGCTGAGTGAAGACGAGCTCATTCATAACGGCATTGCCTGTGTAATGCAAAGTGTGGTAAGGGGTTGTATCACACCAGTTCGCTAGGTGCAAGAAGCCTCCGTTACTAAGGACAAGTTACGTCGACAACAGTTGTTGAGGAAAGCTAAAGCGATGCTGATGGAAGCTCTACAGCGACAACGACAAGGGAATGTAATAAGGGAGGTATATGGCATTTTATGGAAGGATAGTAATCTCCTGATAATAGAAGTCCAATCACGGCAAGCGAGTGGTGATAGACAAAATAGAACAGCACTTCTTGAGGTTGATATTTTATTCGTGGTTTTGGTGAAGTACATAGAGCGTTATACCCGGGCTGTTTGAGGGTTGAGGAGTGTAGTAAAAAATATTCTGGGAGTTTATGCCGTGGTATGAAGAACACATTTCACGGGGCGAAAAACGGATGAAAAAAATGCATGGTTTGAGTTCCTGATTGTTCATGTTGTTTATTGTTAGCCTGGGCACGCCCCTAGAGAGGATGATGCGGTAACAGTTCACTTAGCTGCAGTATTGCTGTCTTTGGGAGAGAATCCTGATGATGTAGTAGTGTTACGGTATGGGTAATGTTAGTTAGGTTTCAGGTGAGGAAAATATTGGGGATGTCGACTCCGCGAAAGACCCCCTTGAAAAGTATGGGAGGTTCTTCAGGTGCACTGATGACGGTAAGTTGGTTGAATCTTGAGGTTGACCGTGGAAGATACAGATTAGGCCCGGATATGTACTATTTTTCAGAGTCCTGAGTGTTCCTGTCCAACCCCAGCAACGACGGCAACAGCGTCACCTAGTGGGGAGCGGCGAGTGGTAAGTAGTCAAACTCGTCGTCATCATTCTTGTCATTGGAGTTTTACCCGTTTTACGCAAGTGATGTAAAACTCGGTGAAAAACGCGATATTCTTGTGATATGCAGTAGTCGTGAAATATGTCTTTCATATCACTAGGGTGGCCGTGAAACTCCACTATTGTTGTTGTCACTGTGTGTAGGTATCAGTACAGCTACTAGAGGATGAAGGATGCCAGTTGGAGTCGGAGAGGCGTGAGGTTGTCCACACCCAAAATGTAAACATTTCTAAGTGTTTGATGAGGAATAGTTGCTCATGTTCGATTTCGAGGGCGGTGTTAAAGACGTCATTAGTAAATTGTTGTACGGCTTGGGCTTCTGAGTTCGAGGCTGTTTTGAAGGAAATGTGGTATTCGTTGTGAATTTTCGCCGATGGGAATTTTGTGGCGCGTGACGTTGCGTCATTGTTGTTGTTTAGGTTGGACCTTTACCGTCGATGCCAATCAGAGTGGTCGAAAATGAAGTGTCGTATGAACCCAAGGAGTCACCACAGAGTTCGCCGCCTCTACCGAACTGTGCTCCAGAAGTGCTGTTGAAATATCACTCGTTAATGCAGGTATCTCACGGAAAATTTTTTTTCGGGAAAATTTTGTAGATTTTTCCCCTCAGGCGTGTCCATCCCCTGCTGCATTTTCTCCGGTTCCTTCACGACGTGGCAGTGAGAGCGACTCTTTGCAAATTTGGGTGGGGTCGCCGGGGATCGAACCTGTGCGGGGTAGGAGCATGTGGGTATTCAGGTCGATCAACGGCGAGGGACAGGGTCTCGACGAGATGGGAGTATTGATGAAACGCCGTGTGGATGGTATGGCGAATACGATGATGACGATTCCGGAATAGGCCAAGACGACTCAGTTTCGGCAATTGAATTTGATCCGGATAACGACGAGCCTCTCTCAGATGAGGTTGGGGTAGAGAGAAGCTGAAGCTGTTTTGACGCTTTTTTCATCAGAAATGCGACGAGTTGTTATCCGAGATCGTCAGTCAGGCAGGCAGCTCGATTGGCCACTCCCCGGCCTCATCCGTGGGTAGGAATAGTATGTCACCGCGCGCTCGGGCCATACCACTCCTTGACCAAATCTTAGGTTCTGATTGGCAGAGCGCCGACTTCGACCCCTTACTGGACGACAATCGCGATAAGTCTTTGTCAGTGTTCCTTCACTGTGGTATCACAGGAGAGTTGATGTCAAAGTAATCGGGCGCGCGCTTTTGTCGATGTCATTCGACTTGACTTGCTTAGATTTGACATACCCTTGAGAGGCGAGAATTCGATCGATCGACTCTATAGCGATTTGGAAGACTCCCTGCTGCAAAATTGCGGTGTAGGGTTGGCGGACACCCATTGGGTGAGGGAGAATCAGAAGATACGATGTGACAAGCGGATGTTGGTCTCGGCGTTATCGGCGGTGAGTTGAGCGAGGAGTGGTATGGATGGAGTTGTTGTATGTGTTATTCCAGACGGGCCAGTGTCAGCTTCGGCTGTGTACAGTTCCTAAAACGCCGCCCGCTGAGATGGACGTTTATACTGGAAATCCGCAGGGAGCGGGCATACGATTGAAGTCGTTGATACCACATAGTGTTTCCCCTGAGAGATTAGTTACATTAATGTCGACGTAAGTGGTCGTTGTGGTTTTACTCTTATTAGTGTTGTTCCCGATTCAGTCCCCTTCGTCGACGGCTCGACTACTCTGTCGTATTGGTATCACAGATGGATTCGGGCAACTCATGTTGGCTGTCGGGGAAGGCCCTCTCTATTGATTATAAGGGAGGTGTCATTCAGTTCACTCTCACTGTGGCTCAAGTCAAGAGTTTGCTTAGACGAACTCAAGATGGGTAGGAGGAGGAGGAGGAAAATAAACCATATCTTGCAATCTTGCATTTCCTCAACGTTATTCAGGTTGTTCGATATCTATTTGGTTGTCGACGGGTCCCTCCGTAGTGAGAATCGCCGTACGGTTGTGATTATTGAGAACTCTGGTGTCGTCCCAGAAGGCGGTGTTGATGACGGAGTTGATATGGAGAGTAGCTCGTGTGACTCCTCTGACGTTGCTTCCTGGGCTGAATTCGACCCGATACTATGACAAGCTCTGATGCTATGATCGATTTGTCCTCATTACTACATCGCTGTCCTCATTTTTGTATGCGACCGATGTTTCCAATGTTGTCGTTGTTGTCGTGGCCGGTTACGTCTTCTCCTCATCCACTTATCGTTGTGATCAGTCGGCCTTATACTGTGAGTCTTGGGTGAACTGCAATTGAGTAAAATCGGGAAGGATTCTATGTCGATTAAATCCTCTTTGTATTGAGGGGTGCTCTACAGATGATAGAACAACTCGTTTGCCCTTTACTACGTCCAACGCTTGTTGTTAGCGAATCGTCGTAGTCATCGGGAAACGAATTCAGTTGGTATTGTTAGCATCGCTTCAAGCTGTATTTTGTTGTGTTATTGATAGTGGCAATATGAATAGCAACACAATCGAGGTAATGGATGAAAATGAAAAAATGGTGGAAAAAATGACATTAGTATTGAATTTTGAAAAGAGGGCCAGCATCATCACGTTTGCAGTAACAGTCCTCGCACAAATAGGCCTTACCGCCGTATTCCTTACCACAGGGAAGTTCCATTATCGCAACCTTCTTGGTCAAACACTCAGTACAGAAACCGACACCAGAGGATTCGAAATGTACAGCAGCATGGTTGGTTGGAGTATACTGCATGGAAGGCTTGGGAATCTTCAGCTCATCAACCAACTCGTTTAAGGCCTTCATAACGCTCTCCTCATTTACCGTCTTCATCATATCAATAACGCGCGAAGTGTCCTCGCCGAGTAAGTTGTCTACACTGACCGCCCCGAAGTTCTTCTTGGAAGCGGCGAGATCGAGCAGAGCAGATCGAAGGAGATCTGCTGCAACGATGCGGTCAGCGTGTGTGCCACCGACACTGCGTTTTGCTACATCACGTAACTTCTTAGAGAACTCGGCAGCCTCCTTCGTAGTAGGAGGGTCCATCTTGTCGTAATGAATACCCTCATAGGCGTGATGACCACCGAAGTACTCGCAGTCGGTCGAGTGAGTTTCAATAGACATGCTTTTTATAGGAGGTGGAAGACGCTGTTTGGGACTGCTCGTTTTTGGAGTACATATCAAGGCGCGCTAGCGTGGACACAAAGCCTTGGCCTGCGCTCTATCTATGCATTTGTTTTGGTATTTGGTTGTTTCGGTGGACTTCCGTGTGATGGCAATGCTTCGTACTGTTTGAGGGCTACTGTTTGGTTTAGAGTAGCATTGATTTGTGGTATGTGATAGCCCAAGCCTGCCACGAGGATGAACAGTTGATTGCTCTCGAGTGTTCCGTAGACTCTATAGAACAGCGGATTGCTTTATAGTCTCCGGAATCAACTCGGATCGATACTGTATAAAGTTGAAGCTTGTGTGATTTGAAGCCGCTCACGATTTGGGTTTGCATTCACCTAACTACTTGGGACCTTGCTAGCATAGCTATCCTATCTCGCTGAGATGCGTCACATTGATCATAGGGCGCGTTGAGTTCTGAAAGACAGTCCTCTAACAACTAGTCTCTTCCGCGCATCACAGGAGGAGCTAGATTTCCGAATCGTTATCAAACGTAATTAACTAATATTTCTCTACTCAGAAAAGCAAAGATGTGATCCACCAATAATGACAGGATCGACTTCAACTAGTTGATTCCAATTCTCTGCTTTCCCACTGCCGGGATACTCGGGCGCAAGAACTTCCAGTCAGCATCCGTGTCTACTCTGGTTGAATCTTCAATCACCAGAACGCTATTGAAGATGAGTAGAAGTACATCAAGAGGTACCATTAACCGGTGGCGAATCAATCTTGGAGGATGTGTCCGATGGGTCGATCGAGGTAAAATCGTTCGAGGGCGCCATACGATGCGGAGTCGGGACGCGGCTCAAGTAGGAAACATGAGGCGTCATCGAAGGGAGACGCATTACTTATCCCAGCATAATCCCTGCGCTGCTTGTGGTCAGTGGTCGGTGGACGGTGGTAACACAAACCTGTCCTCCTTCTCTCTCCTTTCCTCCTTCTTCCTTTCCTCCTTCTTCCTTTCCTCCTTCTTCCTTTCCTTTCCTTTCCTTTCCTTTCCTTTCCTTTCCTTTCCTTTCCTTTCCTTTCCTTTCCTTTCCTTTCCTTAACATCTTAACAAAACATCTTAATGAATACAATCTTAATAATACAAACTTAACTTAACATCGCCTTAATGAACCGATTATCAAGAAAGACTTCTGAGAACTCAAACAAGGAGCGCGCAGATGTCAGCGGAGGCAACGCGGTCCGACGCTTAGGGTATCAAAAATAAGAACCCCAACGACCGCTTCCACGGAAACAGTCACCCCGATTTTTCCTCGGGTGCGTCGATGATGATGACCTTTTTGTCAAAAAGAAGGCAATCAAAAACTTTCAAGGGAAATAATGATTAACAATGAAAATGATTATAACAAACAATGATTTCAATGGTTCCGTGAAATAACCATCATGCAGGGTCGAAAATGGGGGAACCTATCTAACGCAAATCCAAGGCTGGTCGAGGAAAGATACGAATCATGTCCACATGTTCACCATGTCTTTGGTAGTGCTTTGTGAGACGGGGAGATCTCTCTTCCGTCACTCGCCACGAAATGGGAGTTCGCTGATCGCACCACTGACTGCTCGGGGTGGTCAGGTGACACTAGCCACTTGTTCACCTATACGATGTGGTCAAGGTGCGGTATGGAATATAATTCACTTTGAACTCCACCCAAGCGTCGCTGTGCATCGCGTTTCTCCCATTGCTCCCCTCTGGAGTGAATCTTTTGATGAGGACTGTCCCTGCGAACCTGAAAGGAAGATGCTCAGAATCGATCATGGAAAAATATCTCAACCCTGAATCCTATGTAAGTTTCAAGAATTAGCTTGTGGAAACTCCTGAACTCAGCTGAGAAGAGCGAGCATATATCTCTCCAACACTGCTTATATGAAGTGCCTCCTGAGGAGGCCCTCCTCACTCACCAATCATCATCAGTAGGGTTATGAAGATCTATTTGTTTCACCGGACCAACATCAGGACCCAGTATGGATACAGCGTAATGGCGACCAGCCTTCAAGTGCTGCTTCAGCAAGTACCATCCCGAACCTGAATCCCCTGGGTTCATGGGGGGAGATGATTAAATGTCCTATTTGAACGCGGGGATACAACCTGATATTAGTTGTCGAGAAAAGCGTAAAATTCTAGTACTATTTTCGTGTTGCCTCCGACTATACGAAAAAAGGTGCGGTTAGAGGTTTGTGTAGGCGAGAGATTTTCGGTAACGATTTCACAGAGTCGATCTGTACACAGGGATTAGCACTGTGCGTGAAGCCTTGCCGAGTTTCAATGTTGTCTTATAGATACCTACACGTATGGTAGTCGTAGTGTTTGTCATAGCCATGGAGCTGTATGTAGATCGGACCGTCTGTGCCACTATCAAAGGGCTCTGATGATCCAGAATCTCCTCTGACGTGGAATTGCTTCAGCGGTGTTTGAACTTGGACTATATATCTGGGAGTGACGTTATAGCAGTAGTTTTATTGAAACGATCAGAGCTGATCACTTCAACAACGACTCGATTTCACTTCATTGGTGAGGCAGATTTGAGTTATACAGTTCCGATATTGTGATGTAAGTATAGGGTACATGAGTTCGTATTCGCGTTTCGCGTATTCGCGAATTAGAGCGTACTCTGCCAAATGTTTGGGTATAACACAGCTATCTCCATCGAGTGGTCGGTCGAGAAGCCCTCCGAGGTCCTTGGCCTTGGCATTCATAATCATACCGACTTCGTTGTGATGTTGATGATGGCTGAGCGTGACAAGGAAACCATATCGAATACGTTGTTGGGGATGTACGGCAAATTGATTTTGAATTTTCGAACTGACTATGGAATCCGATGTGGGATTATATCTTTGGTCTTCTCAGCTGAGTTCGAGAGTTTCCTCACTACGTTATTGAAATCTTTAACTAGGAGTAGAAGTGTACAAAAACCAAAGATAGTTTCCCGAATATTCCTCTAATAATTTTCATATTGTCACCAACACATGTAATTGACCATGTGCATATATTCCAACACTGATGGAATCGCATGAAACAAGCGCTATTGAGCTTGAGAATTGATTCTGAGTTTCAGAACTTGTCCGAATCAGAAACAGTACTAAAATATCCAAAAGTCGAAGCCACAGATCTAACGACAGCGGCAGGATTCGAACCTGCGCAGGCAGAGCCTAGTGGATTTCGAGTCCACCTCCTTAACCACTCGGACACGCTGTCTGATGATATGTGGTCTCTCCAAAACTCTCATCATGCACACTGGTGTGGATATCATTTTATGAAAAATCATTCACCCAGTGTGGGAACATATGTTTGGTTTCCTCAACTGAATTCGTAAATTTCCTAACTGTATTGTGAAAATCCACACAGTTTTGGGTAGAAGTTTACAAAAACAAGAGATAATTACTCAACATTTTCTCAGAATTTCCACATTTTTAGCAACACATGTAGTTAACCATGTGCATACATTCCCACACCGACACACCTGTGAGATGAGTCGCTTCCAGAGAAGGACGTCAAGATATGTACGAGGTCGAGCATTGAATAATTGACAGAAAACTTCACGAGAGGTGATTTGGACAATCCTCGATTCCCCTCTCTCGGATGCAGCTGAGAGCAACTCTTTCGTTTTTCTGTGTCCATGTTGAAGTTCCCAGCGAGAGGATCTTCGTTCTCATCTGAGATGAGCGAGACTCGCCCGCCCGTCCAAATAGTAGTCTGACTACTATTTGGACGGGTGGAGTGACTCACTCTTCTGCACATCGGCGTTTGAAAGATGGAGAATCTACACTGTCGATCATGACCTATGATCAGATATTACGTGAGTTAACCCCACCCAGCTGTGAAACAGCAAGAAATCGATGCAGTGGTATCTGCGTCGCACACACGACTGTATCTGGAATTCATTAGTCTCTGATGATCAATGATTATAATGATATCGATTCAGTATGGCGTTTGATTATAAAATTAATAATATTAATCTGAAAAGATTGCTATCAAAATTCGAAAAATTCCCACAACGCAGATACCACCGATGCCTCCGATTTCAATAGCTCGTTACCAGTCAATGGGACCAGAAGTTAAATCGGGAGAGCAGTGCGAACCTTGATGCCCAACCTGAACCCTGTCGATGGAGTCGAAACTTCACAAACATCTGGTTGAAGTAATCCCAGAGACCCATCAAGTATGATTGTAGCTGACTGCGCTTGAGCACATTCATCGTCGGGCTTCTTGATGTGGTTTTTAGTAGGGGAAGAGGCCTTAGTAGGAATCCTACTGTAGGATTGGGTTGCTGCTTCCCTTTTCCCTCAGATTTCCGGTTGGGAGAAGAGGCTTGGGATGGGCTTCTGCATGCTAGTAGCCTCTAGCATGATGCTACTGCGAAATGATCAGCTTTACCACAACGAGCACAGAATTTGTGAAAGGCTGGGCAACACTGCTCCCTATCTTCTCCATGAACTCGGGCGCAATGTCGGCAAGTACCAATTGGTAGTTCATGTTTCACCATGGGTCGGACCCATGGCATGGGACATGAACGTACCCCTCTACATGACGGGTTACGACATCCCCGAGCACACCCAGGCAGCCTGTTGGTAGGCCCTTGGGTTGTTTGCCATTAAGAAATGCCTCATCTAATTCGATGATCCCTCCTACGTCATGAAGAGGTGAGATGGCAGCCTTTGTTGCCTTTGGCATGGTCATCTCGCCACCAGGGTTAGCTCATTCAATGAGCCTCACTGGTACTTAAAACCAGACGCTGCCGAAGACAAACGCTGACCAGCCTGTCTATCACTGTCAATGACCTGATAAGATGGTGATGAATGGCGTAAGAGGTAAGCTACTGTAAGGCAACATATCGGCTTGAAGTCGGGGTCACGAAGGTCACATCGGAAACCCGAACTTCGCCCGTGTCTCCGTGTCAGACCGGGTACTGTCGGCCAAGGCCGACTCCTCGCGAGCAGCGGTGCATTCTGGTCCAGAGTGGTCCAGAATTTCTGGAGTTACGTACACCCGACATCTGATGAAGAATCGTACATGTGGACGGCGACGACCAATTAGACACTTCAGGACACCGTGCAGCGCCTCGGCAGCGTTGTTTGTCCTATGTCGCATGCCCACTGGAGCTTTATGTAATATATTGAATATATCGGTGGCGTTTTCCATGTTTAGGCCTGAGAGGTGCATCTACAGTGTAGATTCTACACAGCAATTCCCAAGAATGATATCTCACGTAGGGCCCCTACGGTAAAGGCCATTTGGCGACACTCTAGCCAGAGTCTGGCTGCCAGACTGAGTCGAGCCTTGTTTAACAAGGCTTGTTAGGTGAAGCCACGGTGCTTGGAGTCTCGACGATGCTTGAAGCACTTGGTGGTTTCGAATAGTCCTTAAGCGCACCTGCCACACTTTCCCTGACCTTCTCCCTGATGCATGCTGCCAACTCCTCGAAATTAAACGTCAAGGATGTGCTTAAAGATGACTTCTCGGGAGAAAGGGGAAAGTCCACGGGTGATTTTGAATCTCACGTATAGGACTAACTTGATGTTTAATCAAATGTTGAACTCGACAGTTGACACCTTTTCCAGGAAAACTTCTGTACTCTTCTCTTCAATACAAGGGCCACCGAAGAGCTGTTTGGAATTCCAGTCACGTGGAATCCAACTTATATTTACCATAAGGAATCTAGCGAACATAATCCCTGGTGGAGACACACGTTGAAACGGCTTTGACGAGTAGCATCGATCTCTCTTGCATTCTATTATCATGAATGTAGGGTCTATTTACTAGATTCCAGTATGATTTCGTTATAAGCGACTCCCCCTGATGAGTGTCTGGCCATGACAATCGCTTGCACATCAACTGCTTTGTGGCGCTGAAGTGGGTTAAATGGGAACAGCGGGATTTCGGTATGCACGCATGCTCATTGCGCGGCTCCCTAGCAGATTCTGTTGAACCTCTTTCAAAGGGATCCAATGGGTCTGGCGTATGAATGGTTGGGCTCGAAGCTTAAGTCAAAGCTCGAATTTCGAGGGCCAGATATGTCTATTTTCCCCCATCCTAGGATGGAGGAATTGACGTGCGCGAAAACGTCCTCCCCAATGGAGAGTCCCCAAAATATAATCACATCACAGGAGTAGAGTGTTAAGGAGCACTCATTTGGTTTTTCTCCATGCCCCGGCAACCGAACCGAGCCGAAAGCCATACGCGGAACTTGAGACTAGAGTTCGAAATTTCAGTCGAAATTCGGACTCCGAATTTCGAAACCGAGTTGACTGTTTCGCTCTGGGTCACCCAGACTGGGTGATTCCGATTGTCAGGTGTAACCTTGACGTCATCCTCGTCGAGGATTCCTCGACTCTCAAGGAACTTGGCGAACACAACCAGGTATCGGAAGGAGATGACATTCATCAAATGATAATGGATTAATCAAAATTGCTGAATCCGTGTCACGGATTCCGTGACTCACGGACCGTGAGTGATGCCCCTATATGACGACAACGTGACGCCATCAGCGTCCTCGTCGCCGCATAGCCACAAGTGCCCCACGCTGCGTGGGCCACGCAGTACCAGTGCAGCGGTGGCATCGTGGTACCTGCAGGGCTGAGGCGAACAAGTGAAACAAACAGAGAAATGACTGAGGGAATCCAAGTAATGGCGTAGGTTGCGAAGTGACATGACGCGAGCCATGGAACAGGAAGACAGAGGCGCACACGATGGCCACGATGGCCATTGGGAACCCCAACCGTGCCAGCATCCTTCTTTACGTGCCTCTCTTCATTTTGCTTGATGCCAAATTGTCAGTCAAGAATTTACGATCATAATTTACGATCCTGGTCTGACCAGGATCGTTTGAGTCAGTTGAGTTTTACTAGATCGTAGGGGTCAGCTCTCCTCGCTGCATTACCAGAGCTGTTCCACCGCGGAACAGCTCTGGTAATGCCTTCTGCAACTCGGCTGTTATGGCTCTAGCAACAGGAATTCGTGGTATTCCACCCGTGATATGAGAGCGGCACTGATCGCGTCAATAGAGGCGTCAGCAGAAGTCAAACACCTCTGTGCGATGGGTCTTTCCCCAGCTCCTATTGCGCTAACGTGACGAACGAACTCAGAGTTGAGCACTTCGTGTTGAAGTCTTCCATCCATCTCTCTCGATCTTCGTAGTCTGACCGAACACCTCACACTTCGCAATCTCTTGCGCTCAATGATGCAGTGGACGTCGTATAAGGCCGCGGAGCCGCACCTATAAATGACTCGTTCATAGGTGCGTTTAAAACCTCGTTTAAAACGAGACAGATCTGCCCACAGAATAGTAGCCTAGTCTGTCAGCAATTTTTGGACGAGTCGGGATGATCCCGCAAGTAAGCTTTCCAGCTAGACAGCCAGGCAGCCTGGCCCAGGCTGTCACAGCCTTGTACCAACTTGGTACTACCAAGTGAGACATATGATCCTGAGCTTCAGTCAACAGAGGGGACGGATTTCATTTGCTGTCCAGGGACGCCACGTGGAGGCACTCAGGTATGGGCCACATATGTTATTCCCCCCGTTGCAATCGCGCGATGGGATAGGCGCGTGTATTGCAATTTTCATGCAATTTGACTGACATCGAATTTTAACTGAGAGTTCCAAATTAGTCCGCAATTCTTGTCGAGAAGATCAAGTCGACGGAGGCTGTCCGTATGCAGTTATTGCCAATACCAATTTCGGCGGAATGAGAACAATTCGCAGATTACTGCACATCTGCTGCATTTCGCAGAATCCACCAAATTTTAGTTCAAATCCGTTGTAAAGTAGTGGTCTGTTCTACCAGTGGTATCACCTGTAATACCTGTCTTTAGGCCTGCGAATATGTTTTGCGCCATTTGGGCGGATTCTGAATCGGCGAAATTTGATATAGTAGACTGGTTCTGGTGACAGTTCTTTTTGATATGCAGAATATGTCACTGCCAGGCTCCTCAGAAGGTCCACGACCAGCAGTGTCGGATGGAGTGCCTCGTGGTACTAGCGGGACTAATGGGAATTGTCAACCCCGACTACGGGGAACTTCGCCCTTCGACTTCTCGCTGGAACTGTGAATGAAAGAGCCAGTGTAGGAGGAATATATGTTTGGTTTTTTTCAACTGAGCTCAGGGGTTTCCAAAGCTAATTATAGAAGTTCACATATGAATTGGGGTAGAAGTGTCCAGTAACCATTGAAAATTTTCCGCTCGGAATTTTTATAGTGTTACTAACCTACGTAGTTACCCATGTGCATATTTTCACACACTGGGAAGAATATCTTGTTCACTGAAGATTCCGTTTTATAAAACGCGTTTTCGCTCTCGCCCACTAAGTACTGCAACTATCGCGAATGTTCATCATCCTTTTATGCTAGCCTGCGTTCGGCTAGAGGCTCACGGAGGAACCAGTGGGACTCCTACCTATGCCAAGAACGGTTCGCATAGACCCAAGCTGGCTGGTGGTTTGAGGAGGAAAAATGAAATTCTACTCCATGCCTCGCTTCATAAATTGCTTTTATGAAGTTGGTGGATTCAGAGCTCCTGTTTTGTATATCCTTCTCGTCGACCTTAGTTGTTTTCCAATGGAAGGGTGTTGTCGATCAGGCCCAGCCCAGCTACCTTCTCACGTTACTGGTCCTGAGTCGCTGAAACGTATGTTGGATGAGAATGACGTTATGATAGAGATGCTGAAGGAACTACAGAATGACCGGTGCCCAGTGGAAAGGTCGGCCGCTGTCGAGCCAGGGAGGGCAGCATCTAATGGTCGTGATCAGACGAATACCTCTACTGTCGCGGCTTCAGCGGAATCTCTTGTATTTAACTCTGTTAGCGGACCAAAATGCATCAGCAGGCGAGCCTGGCATCGGGAGTGGACGGGAAGTAATGCGTCACGCGCCACGAAATTGTTGATATCCAACTTCCCCACAGGCTACTGCAGGAGATTCGAATTCGGACTGGACTGCGGATGAATTGATGAAGTTACGGGAGAGCATGAAGGAGCAACAGGCAGCTGTGCCACCGGGTAGGAGCAGCAGTTGATCAGTTGGGTTAGAATGAGCATCTCCGACGACATCAGTGTGGACACATCGAATGTGTTACCCTGTGTGTAATCGTGTTGGTTTTACATGTTGAAAGGTTGTGCGTTATGGACAGGACTCTGTCTCAGGTGCGACTGTCGAATACGACGTAACGAAATTAACTGAAAGCTTAGGTGGCAGCAAGACATTGGCGCAAGTAATCAGTTGGGTGGTGTAGTGGTATGATTCGCGTTCTGTACGGTGAAGGTGGTGAGTTCGATTCTTGGTTACGCCTATTATTGATAGGTTCAAGCTTTGATGGAAAGTATACAACTCTCCCAAGGGACTGCAGACACTTCAGAAAATATATGAGTTTCACATCCACCTGTCTTGTGCTGTGGACTTCAAATTCTCGGGTGGGTGTGGAAGCTTCCAGCTTTCCTGAGGCAATTGAGTCTGCAATTGTGTAACCACATCGAAGTGATCTCTCATTGATCGACGACTACATTCGCTACTACCCTGCTAGATATGGTAATGTGAAGGGGGTAAGTGCTGGGCTACCGTGTGAAGGAGTCCGGGATGATGGGAACTGCTCTACTCGAATGTGTAGATGTTGAGTTCCTCAGTGACACACATGCTTCGGACTCCAATTGCCTGTAGGACTCAAATCTATTAATTTTTGGAGATATGGACTTCCCTCGATTTGGATTGACGCCGAAACTTGGAATGGTTGGATGTCCATTGATATGCGCTGAACGACACACCTTCATCGTCAGCACTGTAGCGAAGGAAGCCGCCACGATATTTCGGAAGTTGTTCATTGGGTGTTGAGTATAGGGGGAGTGTGGGCATTCGACTGGATGAAGTTGTTGGAGTCCTCTCGAAATGAGTGGTCGCCCTCCGCCGGATTCGCCGCAGGGGAATCTGATAGGTACTCACCGGGGAGGGGTGATGGTTGTTGAAATTTTCTGATGGAAATATGGGATCGTTGGCGCTGTGAGAATTCTGTTTGTTGAAGGCAGGTCTTCGTAGTGGAGCATGGGATAGCATGTATAGGAAGAGAGAGATGGAGAAGGCAGGGATGGCCCCAATAAATGCAGGTAACTTTACTCTAGTGGATGGTTGTCGGGCTGTGCATCGTGAGGTCGCGGGTTCGATTCCTGTTGTTATTGTTAGAGGCGACTATGAAGAAGATGTATGAGCAAGTTATCGGCAGGCAACTCGAGCGTCAAAAGTAGGGATACCCTCATTTCGATATTCGACACAACAATGACCATCAGATTGATACACGATGCTGAGAAGAAGAGCCCTTCACTGGTAGAGCCTGAGAGCGATGCTTTGGAGGCTCAAAAGAAGAAAAAGAAGAAGGATGTACGTCTATGGAGGGGAGGGATTGAGTTGTTGTAGTTATCAGTATGTATGATGTATTCTTCATCGCAATGGATAGTCACTCTCTGGCTATCCGAGCCATCTCGTTTGGGGTGGTCCTTTTGATAGTGTGGTGCGTGAGCCCCAGCTATTCTGTTTTCGGGAAGTTGAATGTGGAGGAGACGAAGGAATTATACCTGAATCAAGATTCGATCCTGGGACTTCGCGCTGCATGAAAGTGCAACTTAACTGCGCGAACATTTGTAACTAAGATAGTTGTTGGATGTCGGTGTTCCCTTTCTTTCCATCGGCTGTAGTCTCGAGGAATTATAACAGTTGTGTTGATGATCAGAAGAAGCATCACAAGAAGCATCATCATCATCACCATTCGAAGAGGCGTCACCACCACCACGATGATGAGGACGATAAGAGCGATTATGACGATAGCAGCAGTAGTGAAAGTGCAGAGGAAGGAGACCGCCACAAACGTCGTGAGAAGAGCTCAAGAAGGGACCGGTGAGACTGCTCGATAGATATCGAATAATATGATTCTGTGCGGGAGGCTGTTGTTGTTGAGAATTTATCATCAGGTCGCGTTCTCGCCACCATCGCCGTGGCCACTCGTCCAGCGCCTCTCGATCGCGTAGCAGACATGATAGGAGACGTCGATCGAGAAGTGACGAGGAGGAATCGAGAGGCTCTCGCCATCCCAGTAGCAAATTTCGTTGATAATTTGGTGTATGATGAATTTCTGTTCAGGTTCGTGACTGGAGGAGCGAAGAAACTGTGTATGAATAATAGATGATATAAAATGATCATTCAAAGCTCACTAGAACACCACTACTACCACTGCATCTCATTCACCTTGTGGTGTTTAGTCCCTAAGTGGGTGACAGTTGACCAATTGGTACAACACAACAAGGGTAAAATGGATACAGCCAATGTGATAGCTACAGACTCCGTAGTATAGAGGAACATCGATTACTCGATCGAGGTCAACCTGACAGGCACTGGCTGTCGGGCATATCGAGTGAAATAGTTCGAAAGAACTCACCTTCGCAGACGAGCGCAGAGACGAGTCTTGTGATTTTGCTTCATAAACTCCGTCACTCTGTCGCCGGGCCGACTGTGCAAGCCATAATCGTCGGCGCTTCCTACGAACCTAGGGTCCGCATCCAATGCAGAAACTGGACATGTTCCACTAGAAGCATCAGGTTAAAGAGAGCGTTTCTCATCTACCTGGACCAGGTAGATGAGAAACCAGGTAACCTGGTCGAACGGCACAGTCGGAAATGCGCCATTCTAGCGCTGATGGCTATCTCTCACACGAACCTTGAAAGCTGAACTCTACTGTGCGTCGCACAGTGTGCGATTGTGATGAGCCCAGGAGATCTTCTACAACTATTCTACTCGTTTACGAACAAAGTTGGTGGGGCTCAACTCGGGCCACTCGAAGCTCCAAACGCTTCCCACACTCGTGCTGGTGACTCACTAGTAGTGGCAACAAAATATCGGAAACTCGAGAGAAACGCGAATTGGCTCATGCAGGAGTTAATCTCGACATTGCTGTTCCGAACGAAGGTCTCGCAAAATGTCAGTCATCCTGCGTTGTTGTGCTTCGATATCGTCAAGCGTGGTCGCGAGAAACTCCGCCTGCCCCTCATAACTCTGATCATGATAAGGTCTACCCAAAGATCTTCCACGATGAGAGAGGCAAAATCAACATCAAGATACGTCTAGACGAAGTACCCTTTTCCGACAATGGTCCGCCGAGCGAATGCGATAATTCTCCCATTCTCACTCGCATAGTCCTCAAGCAATCAGCAACAGCAGCAACTTCAGCTTTCATAGCTTCTCCTTTGAGACACATTGTGTACAAATTGTCAACCTGAGATGCAAGGGCAAGGGAAACACACTGCGAACGCACATCTGTTATTGGCGTCAGAGCAAAACCATCATTTGCAGCACGCCCATATTTCATGACATATGGGATGAATTTCGCGCGCGATGTAAAAATTTGATTTTCATTGTGACGTCAAAGTTTGCGATCCCCAAAGCTGGCGTACAGCGCCGATCCCCTCCACTGTGATATGCATTGTTGTTTCAAGCTGGGCCTGTTTCTCGAGCAGTAAGTCGAGGGAGGCAATAGCAGCTGTCACCTCCTCATCTGCCTGAGGTGATCAACTACGATGCGGCTGATACTATAAAGCGAATATGAACATTACCGGAGCCCTCTTCGTTTCGATGATGCTCACTTGACGGCTCAAGTCCTCCAGCAGTGCCAATATTGGGGCTCGCAACCTAACGGAGACAAGTGAACTTGTCGAATCGCGGCGACTCGATTCAGTCGCCAAATTAAGGGCCCGAGCCCTGAAGAATGTTCGTGGAGCCGAGGGCTCCACCTACAATCCGAAGGGGATTTCGACCCCTCTAATCGAGGGAGATTTCTAGTATTCACCACTAGCTTGTATATGAATGAGCAACAACATAATCAGAACTCGACAATCGCACAATAGAATGTGTATCAAAGCCTCTTATAGGCAATGACTCATTGTCAATGAGAGATTCATCAGACTATGAGCTCGTAAAGAGTACACTGATTTGATCCCGAGTTGGAATATGTGGAAGGCGATAATGGCCGTGACCACTTCGGCATATCAGGTTGCCGGCGAGAATGGTTACCCCGAATTAGGTTTCATCTGCCTCACGATAGCTGCATATTTCATTTTCCAGACACGGAAACGGGAACGTATGCGTTGATTGCATTCTCCTCTGCTTAACACACCATCGTCATGAAACACCAACGAGTCGATACAAACCCCAATCCACACCATAACACTTCCCTTGGGCCCAGGCCGCCAATCGCCGTCTTCTATGATGAGTTTACACAACATGCTAGTTCCCCATAGCTTTCATCTATGACATCTTCGCAGCCTAGACATCTATGACATATATTGCAGCATAGACATCTATGGCATCTATCGCAGCACAGAAATATTCTTCCCCCAGAAGCTTCTTGCCTCCTCATCTTGTCACTATACGACTCGCGGTCGGACACTACTCATCCTCACTAAAAACGTGTAATCCATCTTATTCGATCAACTACATCATCACGGTATCCTTCATGGTGAACTCTTCGCCCACCGAATGGTTTGTTGCCTGATCGGTGCATTGCGTCGGCACATGATGTGCCGCCGCGCACATGCTAGTGCTGGCTCTGGAGAGGAACGATATCTTGCGAGTAGTGTTGGCGGATCATCCAGTCGGCCTCTTGATCTGCGTGGGCAGGAAAATCGCTCGGCTAGGCACAAGCCCCGTACGGTTTGGTGTGGAAGCGGAGTGCACACACAGCAAGACTCTTTACGATTGAGGGAGACATTCCCAGCAACGTAGTACAAGCTATAATGTATAACCCCTCACAGGGTATTCCCCTTCGACACAACACCTCTCACAGTGAATTACTCTAGCTGTGTGTCAGCCTGGTACTGTAACGTTATGCTCCTATTATGCTTGCTCATGATGCCGTCAATTCCAGATATTCACTCCAGGAGTTGCCCACACAAGGTCACAAGTATAACCCGCATCATGTGAGGGTGACTCGAGGGAAGTGAGGGCCTCACACACCTCGAGCGTCTACCGGTGGACATCACCTTGGTCAGGGGAGAATTTTTGAAATATCGACGAACTGCAAAACTTATCATGCAAAGATCTCAACAGTGCGCCTGATGACATTCTTCAATGAAAATCATCTCCATTGATAATGATTCATCATCAACCGACTGAGTGGTTCTCGAACGAACTCGCACAGCAGGTCTCCATCAACCATATAATTCCCCACATCCGCACACTCGACTCACCCTTCCCCTCCTATACCTCCCACTGCTCGTCCTAATCCTGATTCCATCATGCAAACCTAAGAGCAAATACTGAGCTCGGGAGTCAAAATATCGATACACAAGAGTCAGCAGCGGAACCCAGCCCATCAGCTCGTGGATTTCACCAGCTTCTTACTTTCCGCTCAAGCGTCTCCATCCGTTCATAAGCCATCATCCGACGCCAGAGAGCACCGCTTTCACACTCTGAGCACCAGACCGCACAGATAAATCCATTATCAAATATCATTTGATAATTGATTGCCATTTGACAAACGGCGACGATCGAAAACCAGTCATCACTCCGAGCTTACCCGTTGCCGATGCTATATCGGCAAAATCCGTACTCTCCAACTTGCGAGTCTCACCAGTCGGATCCTGACCATCCTGCCAACGAGCAACACCGTTATCTTGCTTTCAAAGCGTAGACAACCACCTCAGCGGCCAAGGTCATGTCTAGCTGCTCCATACAAAGTTCAAGACCATCGTCGCCACGATTTCTGGTGTCCGAAGTTGCAGACTGAAACAGCGAGGGTGTTGTCCCCTGTAGTATATATGCGATATGTGATATGTATGCTGTTTTCACTGTGATATGCTCTCAGTCTCGGGATTTTGTCGATTGCCAATACTATTGATAACAGCCCCCAGGCAACTCACTTCAGATCGCAGTCGTTGCCGATGAGCGTTCATCATCAAGCGCAGCTCCTCGATATCTCTCTGAAGACGATCCACGCGAGCCCGTCGATGATCCCCGTCCTTATCATCTGAATGCTGCATAGTCTGATCGAAAGGTGTGACGAGAATGGTACCTTCATCATCCTCACAATCACCCCACGCCTCCCATGATATTGGAATGTGCTCCGTTCTAAACGCAGACTCAACAACAGACTGCTCAACAGTAGAGTCTACTGAGTAGACAAGTCAACAGTGAATTCATCTCGTTAAGGAGTCGATAATCTCATTGAAAATGTGAATGTTTCATGGATAGGGTCAATCCTCAACTGAGTCATGCTCGCTATGAACTCAAGTCCCTTCTCGAGACCTACTCAGGTTCCCCTCCTGATCCGATGGAGACTGTCTTTTCAGGAGGTATATACCTGCGAAACAAGTAACAGGTTCACGATACTGTCGCGTGGCGCCCTTACGAAGCGCACCAACAAGTACTTCTCATTGCCGCAATCAACCCTGAAACTCACTCATAAACAGTCTCTTGAGCAGACTCCAACCTGCCAACCCTCTCGAACAACTCCTCATTGGGTGAGGCCTCGACCCGCACACTCACACAACCATCTGAGGAACGATCACCATCAGTTATTTCCAAAGACAGGAGAACAAATCTCACACTCGTCCGACGCCGAACAGTCGGGCATCGCTGATGTCGTGTCCATGTACGGAAATAAGAGCTGTAGGGGAAGATCTTTCGGATAATCCCGATGTACCATGTATCCGATTTCATCACCCTACCTCTGCATACAGTACTACAGCGTTTCCAGGTCAAATAATTTTTCTGGAATGGTCGATGTTTTCTCCATTTGTCAAATGGCATTTGGTTGATGTTTTACGGTAAAACTTTTACCTTCTTAGTGATGCATTATCACTGGGAGCCCCTTGGCCAAATTAAACTCCTTAACTTTCAAATAAATCGGGTATAAAATTAATTTTGTTGGTATTTCATTGAAGCCAAGGGTGAAATGTTAACAAAAAGGGTCAAACATTAACCAAATGGGTAAAAAATTAATTTCATCTGGAAATACTGTAGTAATTGGATTCTTCTTTTTAGCCGTGCTGTTCTTGAATGACCAGCATAACAGCTCCGAATAGGAACTACCAGAAACGTCATAACAACCTTAGGGCATGTGGGCACGCTTATCGACATTCTGTGGAAACCCTGAAAACAGCACATTTAGTTATATCTCAGAATTAACGCAAACACAATCATCTGTAGAGTGGAAGGGGAAGAAGTAGAAGTAACGTGGAGTAAAAAGCCAATAAGCAGTATAAGCGACTATACATATTTACACAACTACTGCTGGGCACACTGAACTCTCTGAGCCCCCGGGAAGCCTTCGTTATCATCATCATCTTCATCATAAGCCTCTCTCGAGCCGCCGAACTGCTGAGCTCTCAAACTCTCCGCAGGGTCCATATCAACTAGCTGATGATGCTCATATTCCTTGTCCATTTTCGAGGTAATCTTAGGAGCATCTTTCGGGTGCGGCAAAATCTTCGCCAACTCCTTACAGGCCTTTTCCTTCATCTCGTTCGGGAATACAATATCAAGAATGATAAAGAGATTTCCACACACGAATTGATTTTGCAAACTGGGCATTCCCTCGCCCTTGACGCACTTCAAAAGATGCCTTTCAGCAGTCATATCAACAGGCTTGATAACTTCGCCCTTCTTGGACTTAACGATCAGCTTTCGTCCATCCATATGTTCAATCACCGTCGTGTAACCAGTAAGGGCCTCCAACAAAGTGATGGACTTTCGCAGGTACAAGTCGTTACCTTTCCTTGTGAACCCATGTGCAGAAGCATCATTCTGAGATGCCTTCTGCTTCAACACGACTATAAAGTCACCAGGCTCTTCCGAAGGGTCACTCTCATCAGCCATTCCTCTGAAGGGGATCTGTTGACCATCTTTCATTCCCTTCTGAATATGTACTTCGATAATCTCTTTACTTTTCTTCGTCTTGAAACTCTGTCCCTGACCGTTACACTGCGGACAAGCCTGTCGAACCCGTTGAATCATAGGGCCCATCCGGACGACTTTAATAACAACTCCTTCACCATCACAAGCATTGCATGTCTTCACCGGGACAGAGCGATCAATAACAACACGGTTTATTGCGAGCTTCCGAGTAGCTCCATTATAGAACTGCGATAGGGATACTTCCAGCACGTGGCTGATATCTTCGCCCTTCCGCTTTCCTCTACGACTACGATTTCCACCGCCACCAAACATCATATCGAACATATCCATACCGCCACCACTTGGGCCTAAAATGAATCTTTCCAAATCAAAGATCTCTAGTGTTGGAGGAATTTATGTTCGTTCTTCTCAGCTGAGCTTAGGTGTTTACTCATTAATTATAAGATTTAGCATACGACTTCGGGTAGAAGCGTACAGCAACCAATAAGAAATTCCAAAATTTCCTCACAAATTTCCATACCATCACCAACACATGTAGTTGACGACTTACATATTTTCCCACACTACAGATACCTCCGATCAACCTACCTTCCTGGTCAACACCGTCTTCGCCGAATCGATCATATCTCTGCCGTTTTTCCTCATCACTGAGCACCTCATAAGCTCTGGTCATCTCCTTGAACGCATCAGCATCACCTCCTTTATCAGGATGATGCTTTATCGCTAGCTTGCGGAACCTGAAGATTTCACAATTATTTTTTTCCCGAAAAGAACCCTCCCCAGGGATCGAACCCTCCACCTCTTTCCTTAACACCATCACCATAGCCAGTAACAAAAACTTACATTTATTATCAACTATAATGATGCATCAATGTCCAACTATTCTCTCATAACTGCATACAGACTATCAAGAAATTTCCGAGAAAATTTTTAGACTGAATTTTCACGAAAGTACTAATTTTCATCCAATTGAATTCAAACTCGATTGAGGTCTTCTTTACTCGTAATATGATGCCAATTGCAGAATCAAATCACTACTCCTATCCTCATTTTTCGGGCGAGCGAGATTCACAATGAACATTTCCAACCCAACAACTTACGCCTTCTTGATCTCAGCAGTAGTAGCGTCCTTTGAGACGCCCAAAACATCGTAATATTTTTGAGTATCAACATCAGCGCCTCCACGACGAGAGCCCATCCCTGCAAAGTCTTCAAACGGATCCCCTCCGAAGAACATGGTTGGAAAGAAGAGTGGAGAAGAAAGAGTAACTACTTTTCGGACCTATTTTGTATCTTTCCCACCGTAACCTAAGATTCTCTCATATACAGGAACTAGAAACTGATTTCTGTACAGTGTCAATGCAATGAACTGCATTAAGCTTGCTTGGCAGTAAGAACTCTATCAACAAGATCTGCCACTCCGGGCACTTCAGCTGAATTCGAGTTCACTTCAAACGATGCCAACTCCTGAGAAATACCCATCGAAAAAGTTTGCCACTTCTAATCAAAACACCGGAGTGTCATCCGTGATGTGGAAAACACTACCGAAAAACACATTTCACCTTTAATCGGTTTGGGGAGAAAATATGCACATGGTCAACTACATGTGTAGGTGACATTTGCAAGAATTCTGAGGAAAATTCTCATTGCTTTCTGTACACTTCTACCCGAATTTGTATGTAAACTTCTAAAATCCCTGGACTCAGCTGAGGAAAGCAAACATATATTCCAACAATAAACGATTTATTCAACGGAAAAACGCCGCTGCCAGGGATCGAACCCACCTTGATTTGAGGAATCGCGTTTCCCATAGCGACCGAGATGTCCGCTTCTTGAAGCATTTGGTAGTCATTAAGAGCATCACCAACACACGCCACACATTTATCTGATAACAATCCACAAAAATGACAAACATGAATCGCTTCGCTCCGCCTACAGCCCAGTTTTTCTTTCAATGCATCGACCCCAAAGCCCTTATGAGCACCAGCGGGGATTATATCGGTGAGGAAGGGCAGGGACTGAGCTGACGTACATCCCCTCGACCTGTCCGGGGAAGAATCTTTCGCAGTGCGCCGACTTGGAACGAATTCGCCCATGTACTTGGCAAAATTCTGAGCTTTTTCGAGCACAGCAGCCGAGAGTGGACCTTCGGTGGACATGATATGAATCTAACAAGATTAAGATATGTCGTGATTTCGGATACTCGAAAAAATTCCACATGCAATTTCGTCATCAATATTGGAATCTATGTCTGGTTTCCTCAGCAAAGCTCAGGAGTTTCCTCACAAAGTTCGTGTACGACTTCGGGTAGAAGTATGCGAAAACCTATAGAAACTCCCAAAATTTCCATATTGTCATCACCAACACATGCAACCCACTTTGCTACCGCGTCTCACCATATGGACAGATATTTTATCCTCTTTGATTTTCCTCAGCATCCCTTCATACGATCCGCAGTCCTCCGGGTAAGGATCACCGTACCTGCAATTCACCTCAAGAAGAAAGGCAACATATAAAACTCGTATGTTTTTTATTCGCAGATAAATCACAGTCATAGTCAAACTTCCACGACCAGTGGAAGTCAATATCACGCCAAGACACTATAGACTAGCCTTGTTGGAAATTCCAACCCGAAAAACTCCCTAGCTGACGCAAAAAAATCAGATTTTCCGAAAAAAAACAAAAATACCCGCCTTGGATCGAATTTCCCTAGTTTGCTAGAATGCAAAAAAATCATATTGTCCTCATGTTAAAAATAATTAAAATTTACGAATTATGAATATGACGGAATAATCACATTTTTCACATATTTGCATAGAAAAAACGCGCGCGTAGTAAGAACCTCACATATACTTACGTTGTAAAGAGCGATGCCACTACGGGCGAATCGAAAGGGGCATAAACGTGGTCGCCGCTACAGCACATCACAACGACGTTCTTCTCGTCTTTGAATTTATCCACTACTGAAAC
The DNA here is from genome assembly GCF_000006405.1 of Perkinsus marinus ATCC 50983. Lineage (NCBI taxonomy): Eukaryota > Perkinsozoa > Perkinsida > Perkinsidae > Perkinsus > Perkinsus marinus. Next base: position 159,286 of record NW_003200720.1, read on the forward strand.
TACCTGAACAAAAATGAAGTGAATTTACTTTACTTTTCCAACGACGATACGGAGTAACTTTTCACGTAAACAGCGTGATAATAGTAATATGAAACCAACAAGGAAATATGCACATGATGAACTTCGAATTTTGCTGACAATATGAAAATTCTGGGAGGAATTTTTCGGGAAATTTCAGTTTTTATACACCCCTACCCCAATTCGAGCGTAAATTTTCATAAAATAGCTTCAAAAACTTCTGAGTTCTGAACAAGTATATATTCCAACACTGATGAAAACCCACAGAGTGACGACTATAACGACAGCCTCGGAAGATCCTCTACATCAAATTTCAACAGTTGATTCGATCTAGGATGATTCGCACCTCAATTCTACCCTTAGGCGGTTTGCTGATGCCAACGATAGACTTCAAATTTTCCATACTAGATAACAGAATAATATATAAATAATATGATAGATGTAATATATAAATCAATATTACATCTTCATATGAATGAGTCTTCTCCGCCGCCACAGCGCCGGTGTGATCGTAAACGACGCAACCGTTCAGATAGATACCGGGTCGGGCGGACCTGCCAAAGGTCCCGAGTTCTATCCCCACACATGTCATTTTATTACAAGTCAACTCCTCCTCGTGCAAAGCACTTCGCTGCTGACCAACGACACCTTCCCGTAGCGGGCACCACCGGACCTACACTTTGACGATATGACCAAGTTACGGTATTGTTATTATTACATCCATTATTATCAGCTTTATTAATCCTATTAAATGTAATATCCGGTATATTATGTGATGGTGATAATAACGTACCATCCATATCGGCACATATCAAATCCACATCATTCAAATTCACCTCCTCTTCCTCTTCCTTTGGAAATGAACAAGTGGAGGCATTCAACGGTGATGACATATTTGGCATAACCAAGATTATGATGATGATAACTAAAACTCCATGAGGCTCCCCCAACACAGCCACTCAGTAGCAGTGGTAGTAGATAGAACAGCAGCAGCAGCACTTGGATCACTTGCGCATTACACGATACTTGGGTTGCTGCATATGTCGCTCTCGTTTAGCCTCCCTTTTCTCCCTCTTTCGTTGCTGCTCCTCCGATTCTGTATCCTCCTGATATGTGAATAAAAATATACTTTTTCGTTGCGAAAAATTTTTCCACTTCCAGAAAATCGCCATCAATGATAAATATAGGAGAAAGTAGAAAATTACCAAAAATATAAGATATCAGTAAAAAATTTAATTTTTTTCCGGAAAAAAATCCAACTTTTACATATTATACCACTCCTTTTTCTAAATTCCCTCGACGCTGTATTATAATCAACTTAATCAACAACCCCGATCGGGACACCCACAAGAAAAGGCGACTACCGAGCAATTGCTATCATCTTCCCTACTACTACCGATATTTTCCGGAAAAATTAAATTTTTTTCACAAATTTACTCAATAATTTTCCTCCAAAAATTCAACAAAATTCATCTCCATTCGACGTAACCCTACCTCTTCTCCGCCACTTCGCGATAATAAATATTCCCTCACAAACATACCCCCTTTATAGAGTACATAAGCCGGTACTGTTAAATACAGATACCATCCATATGTCGTAAACGTCACCAAAAACTGACAAGAAATACAGTTCTTGCCCATCTTGCATTTCCTCAACGCATAATATACCAAGACTAGGGATCGAACCGGGGACCTCTCACACAGCGGTCAAGGAATATATATTTGCTTTCCTCAGCTGAACTCGGGAGTTCCCTCACTAATTATAGAAATTTATACACGAAATCGGACAAAATTGTCAGAAACCAACGAAAATTCCCTGAAATTTCATATCGTCACCAACACATGTAGTTGACTAAGTGCATATTTTCCAGCACGCACTTACTTGAGTAGTGAGGTTGATGATAAACAAGTCGTTGCTCGAATCAGCCGGTACTCCCAATTTCAGTGAACTAATGATGGAGTTATATGTGAAGTACGACACCACCGAGAAAAGGATAAATCCCAAGACATTATAGGCATCTGAGGAGAGCGCCCGTCCACTACAATCCGTCAACCAGACGACCCCGGTTCAATCCGCACAAGTTGTCTACCAACAACCGCTACCCTGCAAATCGATCACCAGGGCGCGCGCTAATGACACCAACATACCGCCCTTACCAAATGCGCTCCATTGCGGTAAGACTTTGTAAGAAATGTAGATCGAGTTGATGATAGCCACTGCGAAGAAGTAGTACTGAACAAGAAAAGGTATCTTATATACTCAAAGATTCAAAACAGGCCCAAAACCAACCCTCAGGAACGTTGTGTCGGAGGGGACATGCAGCTACTCAGCTTTTGGAGAATTGCCGTCGCCGGGATTCGAACCCACGACCTTCCCCCCTACCTTCGTCAACTGCTCCGCTCTAGCCTTGTTCTTTTTCTCAGCTTGTCCAGCCATTAAAAGACGCAAACAAAAACAACTAATTCAACGACTGAAACTTTCCAATCAATTTCGAATGATCAAATTCGAGTTACTCCGCATATGTTCGCCTTCCTCACCTGAGCTCAGGAGTTTCCTATACAGTGTTGGAGTAGGAATATATGTAATCGCTTTCCTCACCTGCTGAGCTCAGAAGAGTTTCCTATACAGTGTTGGAGTAGGAATATATGTAATCGCTTTCCTCAGCTGCTGAGCTCAGGAGTTTCCTATACAGTGTTGGAGTAGGAATATATGTAATCGCTTTCCTCAGCTGCTGAGCTCAGGAGTTTCCTATACAGTGTTGGAGTAGGAATATATGTAATCGCTTTCCTCACCTGAGCTCAGGAGTTTCCTATACAGTATTGGAGTAGGAATATATGTAATCGATTTCCTCAGCTGAGCTCAAAAGAGTTTCTCCACCAATTTTAGGAGTTTACATACGAATTTGGGTAGAAGTGTACAAAAATCTGCGAGTAGAATTTCCTCGCTTTAGTTGACCATGTGCACTATCTCCCACACTGCCCGAGACGGTAGAAAATTCCCTCACACAAAATTCCACTCGAAACCGAAATGATGACGAAAATTCAATCGCGAAAAAAAAACTCGATGAATGAAATTAACAGATTTTTGGTAATAATAATATTCGTGACGGCAGCAGCAAAGTTTATGAACCCCATTTGAACATGTTACCATAAAAAGGCACATAGCAACTCCAAAGGGTAACCAAAATAACGATAACTGTGACCGATGAAGACCCCCAAACACAACCCCCCCCCATCTAGTAGTAGTAATAGATAGAAACCTTCTTATGAACAGCAGCAGCACATACACTACACTAAATAGACATAAATTTTAACGATAAATTGAAGAGAAATTCCCCAAAGATATGCAAAGATTCTCCCGAGTTGTTCACCTCGACAACAATATACGATCGACTAAATCCGCCACGCCTGGCAACTTCAAATTCGAATTGGTGTTAACTTCAAGACAAGCGGTTTCCTAAATGGACAAAAGTGGACCTACTTTGAATCTTTGGTAGACCAACCTTGATTCCAGGCAAGGCGTTGCCCATCGCCACAGCAACATCCGCTTCCTCCAGCATTTCCAAATCATTCAACGCATCGCCGACACACACTACGCGTTGGTCTGATTATCAAACACCGTGTTGGATAGGGGGAAGAATATGCACATGGTCAACGACATCATAAAAATTTTAGAAGGAAATTATTGTTGGTCTCTCAACAGTTTTACCAGCTTTCGTATATTCTCTTTATTTATGAGGAAACTCCCAAGCTCAGCTGAGGAAAGCGCACATATATTCCAACACTGCAAACACCGCTGTCCCACGACCGACCCAGGTACGATCCCCGCAGCCTACACCTTAGTTTTTCCTTCATAATTTTCACTCCCAATCCTTTATTAACTCCAGCGGGGACCACATCGCAAGACCGCCACAACGACTGAGCTGCTGAGCATCCCGAACGCCTGTTGATGGACAAGAATGTTGTGGGGCAAAACTTGACGTGTGCTGGTGATAACATATGAAAATCTTGATGAAATTTTGCAATTTTTCTGTATATTTCTAGTCTAATTCGTATGTAAACTTGTATAACTAGTTGCCGAGCGAGCGGAGCATATACCGCAACAACAGGCACTTTCGCGTTGTGCGTGCGTGCAGAATTATTCTGGCTTAACTACGAAGCGTAGGAGGCTACCAGATAGGTCAAACGACTCCTCTATATGCGGAGGTGTTGGGAAAAATCGGGAAACTCGATTATACGAACAACTCGAAGAGATATGCACGAAAAACTTTAATGATGGAGAAATGTCCTACCCGGAGATCGAACCGGGCTGGACCTATGTAAAATTCATTGATTGAGTCCATGGACGCGGACTCAGTGAGCTCCGCCCCTTCGTCACGAAAGCTTAGTGAGGGAACTTCCAAGCTCAGCTGAGAAAAGCAAATAGATATTCCTCCAACACCACCCGAAAGAATATATTTTCCGATATTGCCAAAAATACACTAATTGTACCAACAACTCTTCTGGAGGAATACCACACCTTCCCCTCGAAGGCAACTCGAATGCGGTGCTCCCAGATTCGTCACTTACTTCGCGAATTCTCTGATTTTACGTAGCACATTCTCCTTCATCCGACCTTCTAGGGACATGAAATGAATCTGACAAATCGGAATAATTTACCCAAACGATTATACCACTACTACAAGATGGATGGATATGGCTTCCTCGTGCACCTTAGCGAGCATATTCTCATAGGAACCGCAGTTCTCAGGGCAAGGGGTATGTAGTCTGCATCACAATCGAGAGGTCGTGGGTTCTATCCCCACACCTGTCATTTTTCCTACGATTTATATATTTTTTCAATTTCCTTCGAGCCAGTGTTGGGCGCCAAAACTCGATCGCCGTTATACAGCAAAACCACAACTCCCTCAACGCCTTCCACTACTTTGATTGCTTCAACGATCTGAAGCGCATATCTTAAGGTTGACCGCGTAAGATACAAAGTAGGCCCATTGACAGTACATCATCGTAATTATGAGTCTTCTCCGCTACCACCGCTCCTGTATGGTCGTAAGTGATAGCGCCATTCAAGTAAATACCCGGTCGGGAATAACTGAGAGAAAAACGCCTCCACCAGGAATCGAACCCACGGTCTGATTCTATTACAGGTCAACACCTCCACGTGTGAAGCACTGGGTTGCAGACGCCCGACTCCTTCCCGTAGCGGGCACCACCGGACCTACACAATGACGATATGATCAAATTATGGTATTGTTATTATTACATCCATTATTATCAGCTTTATTAATCCTATTAAATGTAATATCCGGTATATTATGTGATGGTGATAATAACGTACCATCCATATCGGCACATATCAAATCCACATCATTTAAATTCACCTCCTCCTCCTCTCCCTTTGGAAATGAACAAGTAGAGGCATCCAACGCATGTCTACTAGGATCGAGACTGTCGGCAGTAGAAACCTCACTACACGTCAATGAACTTGGCATTATGATACAGCAAATACTAATTCTACCCGAGTTTGTATGTAACCTCTTATAACTAGTGAGCAAAATTCCTGGGCTCGGCAGAGGAAAGCAAACATATATTCCTACTCCAACACTGACTGCCAATCTAACCAAAAAGGAAATCACGTTCGAAGACAGGGACATCAATTTAGCGGTGAAGATCAGATAGGAAATTCAATTTCGCAGACAGAGTCCGTAAAGAGTCCGGATGATAAAACCGTGGATTAGTACGAAATAGTGGGGTAAACTCCAGGTGGTAGATTTTCACACGGGAATACATAACAAAACACGGCGATTCAGAATCTACAAATGTTTCCGTCCAAATCGTTCCCTACAGTGAAAAAAAGCAAAACTGTTTTCCATGTAGTAAATTCACGCGCACCTCAATGGCAATTCGTTTAATACAAATATCTTCAACTACGTATGACCAACCTCATCCGTCAACACCACGGTTGAACCTAAGATACTCCCGAACACTCAACATAAGGCTTCTAATAGAAGTAATGGCAGCAGTAAATGTATCGGTAAAGGAGCGGGGGGGACTTCACTTTCGTGCAGATGCCCGGAAAAAATAATAAAGTAGGAAAAACAGGACGAGAACGAAAACCTGAAAATCGAAAAGAAAGATAATTTTCAGTAATTTTCCCACTTTTTCGAGGAAAAAAATGCCTCATTTTTGCATCTTAACCCATTCTTTTGAAGAATTGCCAACAATTTCAAGGAAATACCTGATCTTTATAAAAACGTCCCGACTTGTAGTATCGGAACATAAAACGTATAAATTCAATAATTTAACCGACTCAAAAATGACCGCGCGCCCCGAAATTGCCCTCCTCCTCCCCTCCTGTTATTGTTGCTTACCATCCCTCCTCGCACTATCCAAGCATCGACCCTCTGCCTCCTATCGATACTCGTACTCAAAGTCGATGACAGGCCAACGGCATTGAGGACATCATACATCTTACGACGAGTTGTCTGAAAGAAAATCCGTTCAACATCATTACGAATATAGAGAGTTCTTCCACACATAGCGAGCATCGCACCAGTAGGATACTTATTATAGAGGACGCGATAGTCGCGAGGGAATTCAAATCCCCAGTGTGACGCAAAAGCTACGTAGCGATTAGCATAGAGCAGACCACGTTCCGCAGGATACATATCATGAATGCTCTCGATGTTATGCCACAGTCGATGGTCATCGAGTCAGTACTCGAGTACGTACAACAGACGTCATCAGAAATTCTCTAAAAATACCATGAAGTCGCAAAGACTTCATTTTCGCCTCGAAATTATATTACCATTTCGTTTTCCATACCAAAATTTAACGTTTCGTTATTACCTTCAACACGGCGTTCTGCTGCGACATCTTCCCCAAAGTGGCCGTCCCTTGACCCAAGATCCCCTCTAGCATGCCAGCACTGCTTTGAAGGGCTTGCCGCTCTCGTAGTAATTGGGACTCCGCCGATTCATCAGCCTCGTTCCTCTCCGATGAACTTTTACCCCCAAAAAGTTTCTCCCGTTGACGCGTACGGAAGATGTGACTCAAGAGCCGGTCGGTGGTGACTTTGATGCTGTCGAGATCGTCTCCTGCAACAACATCAAAGTGAGTACTAAATAACTAGTGAACTAAAGGCCGCCATATTACTCACAGTACATCTGTACTAGTGTTAATGTCTAGAAAAGGGAGATTCAGTTCACCATGGTAACAGAAATTTCAATCACTTTCCAAATCCACGGTATTGATCCTATCGTAATTGTGAATTTCTCCGGTCATGAAGTCCACGATACGTCTTTCAGAGCTCATCTGCATCAGATGACTCATTTGATGGTAGAATGGCAATTTTAATTGTGGAATTTCCCGAGGGCTAGTCGCTGCGCTTTTTTTTCAAAACAAGAACACCGAGGACCGAACCCGAGACCTCCCGGTACCTACGCATCCTCCCTGCCCTCTTCCGCCACATTGGAGTCCCTTGTGGCCCCTTGGACAGTTCCTCCAATCGGTTGGTCAGCTTCACCAGCTGTTGCATCAACATAGCCAAACGCTGTTGCATCGCAACTTCACTTTCGGCAGACCGACTAGACCGTTGGGAAGAGGAGGAGGAGGAGGAGTTTAAACCTGAACAGACACTCATTGAGATTTTCCCTGTCGAAAAAAGTTATACGACTAAAGAAAAAGTATAGCAGTATTGAAGGCCTATTTAATCTGGGCTAATAAGAATTTTCGTCTGCCTGTGGAATTGAATACTGAGGCATATCTTTGAAGCAGCGGCATAACGGCCCCAGCCGACAGGCCTTGAAAAGACGTAGAGGATATACATATCTCACTGCGAAAACTACACAATGCTGCCGAGATACTAAGGCATATCTTTGAGGCTGTGGCATAACCGCCCCGCACCACATATAGTATATACATACCTGCCTCTCCCATCCGACTCAGTAGATCGTCGATTTCATTCTTCGTTCGAGTAGCCTCTTGGAAGACATCCGAGAGATTATTCAGAGAATCCATAAAAACTCAACCTATGGCATAGACGCCCCAGAAATATCCTCGGAGGTCAGTACCGTGCGATATCTTCTCAGAATATGTAGGTTGGGCACACGAGCAATATCGATCAGAATGGCGGGCGCTACTTATCGAATACCTTACCGAATTCGAAGCAACCTCTGGCCTCTTTCGTATCTTACAAGCTCAACCTCAAGATACCCCATTTGGAAGACTCACGACATCATTATTCATGGCGGAACTTCGTTACCTTCGGATTATAGTAAGCTGACATCATTACATATCATAGCTTCGCTCATTCCCCGACTGGTTGTGTTTATTTGTTCGACTGGTTAAGGTTGATAAACATCCCACTTGTGTGTGCCTCTTACAGTCTACCATGTCAGACTTGTATAATTCTGTTTCGGCAAATCAATAACTCATGGAAAGTGGAGTCCGGCTGCTCCTCCTCCTATCGACCCTCCTATTCCCCCTAGCCGTCAGTGACCTCATCCAAGTGGACGCCACGAGTGACGCCCCCTTGCTGGAGCTGCCTCCGTTTGGCTTGGGTCCGAATGGACGTATCAGAGCTGATATCATTATAGGTGATAAGGGTGGGTCGTCTACAGTAATTTTGGTATCCTTTTTACGAAAATTTTTTGCTTTTTTTCTATATGTTTCATCACAGTTTTTCATGCTGAAGAAGCGATTCTAGTAAGCATTCGATATTATCGAAAAGTGTTTCTTCTACAATTCTGAAGATGAAAATGTATTCTCTAATCACTACTTCTATACAGCCTACATTTTCGAGGCAATGGGAATGTATATCTTCTATTTCCCTTGTATGATACCAAAAAGGTTGTCACCCGCGCCATCCACTGCTCCCATCAAAAGCTTCCCTACTTCCCTCTGTTGTACTTTTAGAAAATGATCTATCATCGTTGGCTCCTAATCATTTAGCATCCACGAGCTGATAGTAGAGAAGCGATCCTTCATGAAATTTTTGATAGATTTTTGAAAGAGAATTTCGAAAAATGTCTAGAGTCGGGCGATGCTAGGCTTTCATTTGTTAGAATCCTTTTCCCCGAAATTTGGGTGGTAGCATAAATAATAGTGGGCGTATCATCATGTTGACTTGCATGAGGTTCAGGTAATGATACCTCCCCATCACCAGGCCGATGGGTTTTGGTTCTCTCATTGGAGCAATTCGAACTGTGGGCTCAATCGATCAAGAAGGAAGAGTTGATGCCAGGAGCAAGAGGAGTTGTCAACACTAATCGCCCGTCTATGTATAGGAAAGTAGAGGCCCCGGGTTCGATCCAGGCGTGGGGCATTTTTCTGTGATATCTTTAGGAGTTCTGTTGCCCGGGAGACCGCATTCAGTTTGACATCTTAGTGCGAGGTGATCGACCTGACAAGTAAGTGTTGGATGAACGATTATGTCTGCGCGAAAAATACCGTGCGTATTAAATCGTCACGCGCAGGTATATTATGTTCATAGCCAATCCTCAGCAGCCTGGGAATTCCTCATCGTCGCGAATGGTTCGGCCCATCATCGGAGTACCTCTACGTGAACGGCAGCCTTCAGCTGAACAGATAGGATTTATAGA
>NW_003200720.1:169005-174940 GCF_000006405.1 Perkinsus marinus ATCC 50983
TGATATTACGCACTGGGGGCCTTTTTTGAATCTTATCGTCTTGAACCTAAGATACGCTCGACAACAGTGGGCAGTTCGAACAACCGAGATTACAGTTGCTCGGGAGTGTACGATTCGAACAAGCCGATGGGCGTCAGTTAGAGTGAGGTTACGAGAAGCGCGCGCCCTGATGATCGATTTTGTTGTATCAATGTTAGTTACCAGTTGTTGCCGTTGGCGTCATGTGTGTTGGGCCTGGCGACGGCGGTTGTTGCCTCAGCCGTATTGTATTACGGCTTCATGGCTAGTGCTTGGCGGAGGTAGTATCTTAGGTTCCAGGGTGGAAGATACGAATTAGGTCCGATTGGTGGCATGCTCTGTTGCCAGGTATTATACGTTGCTGCATGTCTTCCATTTGTCGGTGCTTTTGTGGATGTCCCTCTACTTCAGTTTATGGTAGGGTTGCTTGGGTTGGACGTTTTTACCCGGGTGAAATGGTCGCAATTCAGGATTTGAATTCTCGTCAGGTACCGGTCTCTGAAAGAGCAGGATGTCACTGGCAACCCCAACACGCTGACGGCCAGGTGGCTGCCGCAGTTGTCGCAGAAGATCTATGATATATTAGAGTTGATGATGTAGTGTACTCGATCCACAGCCCGGGTTCGATTCCCAGAGGTGACGTTTTTCAGGTATTTATTAACGGCTTTGGGATGGCAGACCTCACGACCGAGATTGAACAGAACGGAGGTTAGATTTGCTGGAGTCATTTCCACCGTGTCGATGTAGGAGGAATCTTAGGTTGCCCATGGCAAGATTCAGAATAGGCCCAACCTTAGGTATCTCGGATTCTTCGAAATTACTTGCACGTCCGAGCAAGTCTGTGCGGGTTACCGACTCTCTCGACTCATCCTTCATTCACTCGCTTACCTTTGCATCATAGTAGCCGTCAACTTCCATCTAGCGGTCATCAACAATCAGGTGTGGATGGGCGATGTAAAAAGCGCGCGCCCTGATGATCGATTTCAGATTCGAGAGGCTGGTATTAGTCTGGACACAGGAAGGATGTATCAGCGGTTTTACGCGTACTCTGCTTTTAGGGTTGCATTTCTGCTGTTCATAGTAGGTCTTGCTGGATTGTTTTTTTCGCGCGCCACAAAATTATTGTTATCAGATTCAACCAACGGTTATGTTGTTCATCCAGATGTCCGTATTCAGTTGGTACGAGGAATGGGCCGTCACTCTTATTTATTGGCTCATCAAGTGGCTCCTGCTACTGGCAGTAGCTTGGAGCTTCAAGCCTAGACCGAGTAGTAACTATTTTCGGGCGCGCGCTTTTTACATTTCCGTGGTCGTACAGGAAGTTCTGTGTGTGTTGATGATTTTATGGCGCGTGACTTTTTCCTCAGAGAATTTGAAGTTATTCAACATTGCGGTGGCTGACCAGCGAAGGGAGTTCGAGGAAGACGATGAGCAACAACAACGCGATCGAGGCGGGGAAGGTGAGCGGAAATTTTTTCCCGAAATTTTTGGAAATTTTCGGTTTTTTTTCAAGGTGCAATTTCGTCGACTCGGCTGTAGTAACGTATCATTTAGAATGGATCTTTTCTAGTGTTGACTATTTGTTGTGTTTTGATGGTTGCATCGCTCCGCTAAAGAAGTTTGCATCTTTTTTATAAATGGCAGTAGCAGTGGGGGCAGCCTGGTCGATTGGAGATTCTCTTGTCGGATGTGGGATGAGGGCGAACGAGGTAATTAGTGGGAAAGAAGGCGGAGCGAAGCTCTGGGAGGATATCCTGGAGCGCACAGCGAAGGTTTTTGTATTCTCCTCAGGATATGTTTTGTAGTGCTGATGGGCGGGCGCGGCAGGCTATGCAGAGGAGCTTGTGTGCGCTGCAGATTGTTAAAAGTGATAACGGTGAGCTTCGCTCCGCTGAGATTTGGATGTTTGTATGTTGTTTTTTGGTTTTCGGTAGGTCTCCATCGAATTACTGAGAGATTGTATGTGAGCTCAGTGAGTGGAGCGATGAATTTGAAGGAATTGAGGCAGCATAGAATCTCCCACATATTGTGCGTGGCGAGCGGCATCAGGTATTGTTGGTGTAGTGGATGGGGGTTGGGTTTCTATCGGCGAGGTCTGTGGTTCTATTCCGAGCGGATGCATTTTTATTCAGACCGCTTTATCCGGATTGTTTCACGTACAAGTGCGCTGATCTTCTGGACGCTGATACGGAGAGCCTTCTTGATGTGATAATTTTTTCGGGAAATTTCAGGAAATTTTTCAAAATATTTCGCTTTCGCCAATCGATCGTATGAGCCATGTAGTATATATATTTAGATTCTGCCAAGTTGCTTGTCGTGGATGATATGTGCGCAGCGCGAAGATTCCGAGAATAGGATACTTGTTCATTGTTTTGCAGGGAAGTAATAGTAGTAGTAAGTTTGTGATGAAGATACAATCTCGCTCGCCCAGTGGATAGGAAAAATGAAACGGCTTCTCCTCCCTCTCACTGAATGTATGTCATCAACTATGGCAATGATTGTATGTATAGGATAGGCAATGGATGTATAGGGTATGCGTAGTGTATTGCATAGTTGAGCTCGAGACTCTATTCGGAGAATATTTTTTTCGACCGTGTTCAGGTCGAGATCGGTCGGAGTGTTGTTGGCATATTTGGTGCTGACGTTGAAGATTCCATTACGACTGGCGTTCGCACATGTAGGGGTGGGTGTGAAATCGATCACGTGATCGATTTGTATAGCTTGTAGCTCCGTCGAATGAGGCCACAGTGTAGTCCCAATGGCGGGTTTATGGAGCAATTGGGGGCTTTTGAAAAGGAGGTTTTGAAGGCAGATGGGTTGGTAGTATCTTGAAAGATATGCGCGGCGCACTGCGAAGATTTTTTTGTGGTAGACATCGCAGGCTGAAGGGGAGGAGCTGAGGGAAGCGTTGGAGTTGATAGTGGTAAAGGCGAAGAAGCGGTTGAGTGAGTACATGTTTCGTATCTTTTTTGGTTGAACCTAAGATACCCTGTTGATGATTGAAAGCATGTGTTGCTTGCGCGGACCTATTTTGAATCTTGTATGGTTGAACCTAAGATACTCTGTTGATGATTGAAAGCATGTGTTGCTTGCGCGGACATATTTTGAATCTTGTATGGTTGAACCTAAGATACCCTCTTGGTGATTGAAAGCATGTGTTGCTTGCGCGGACCTATTTTGAATCTTGTATGGTTGAACCTAAGATACCCTCTTGGTGATTGAAAGCATGTGTTGCTTGCGCGGACCTATTTTGAATCTTGTATGGTTGAACCTAAGATACCCTCTTGGTGATTGAAAGCATGTGTTGCTTGCGCGGACCTATTTTGAATCTTGTATGGTTGAACCTAAGATACCCTCTTGGTGATTGAAAGCATGTGTTGCTTGCGCGGACATATTTTGAATCTTGTATGGTTGAACCTAAGATACTCTGTTGATGATTGAAAGCATGTGTTGCTTGCGCGGACATATTTTGAATCTTGTATGGTTGAACCTAAGATACTCTGTTGATGATTGAAAGCATGTGTTGCTTGCGCGGACATATTTTGAATCTTGCTTGGTTGAACCTAAGATACTCTGTTGATGATTGAAAGCATGTGTTGCTTGCGCGGACATATTTTGAATCTTGTATGGTTGAACCTAAGATACCCTCTTGGTGATTGAAAGCATGTGTTGCTTGCGCGGACATATTTTGAATCTTGTATGGTTGAACCTAAGATAATCTGTTGATGATTGAAAGCATGTGTTGCTTGCGCGGACATATTTTGAATCTTGTATGGTTGAACCTAAGATACCCTGTTGATGATTGAAAGCATGTGTTGCTTGCGCGGACCTATTTTGAATCTTGTATGGTTGAACCTAAGATATTCTGTTTAGGAGAGGCGGGCGTGCAGTCTCCGAGATTGATGGGAGCTAGGAAGCGCTCGGAGGTGACATCGTAGCGGAGCGAAGTTTTTTTGTTTAAAATTTCTTGTATCGTGAGGATAGACTTCATGTTTGAACGTTTTTTCATGGGCGAATTTTTGCTAAGAAATGGACCTAATCCGTATCTTACATTTGGCAACCTAAGATACGCCATTTTTCCTCATCTTAGATCTCTAGAGATGAAGAATTTGTATATGAGGAGGTAGTGGACATCCCTCCGGGCGTTTTTCTCGGATTGAATATCTCAGGTCACCCCGAAGGAACCACGGATGCCAAAGATACGTCTGCTCGGGACGGTCGTGATGATGAGGGTTGTCGCGGTTGGTTTGTTGTTGACTTTTACGGTGGTATTGGAAGGTCACCGTTTTTGTTAGCGGAGCGAAGCGATTATGATATATTGCAAGATGTGTTTGTAAGCATATGCTTTTCTCAAGTTTGGCGGATAATTTATTCAGACGTGGTAGACTTTGTTGTTGAGTTGTTGTTGTTGTTGGGAAGATCGTATCGTATACGATTTTCGTGGTATATAGTGTCGTGGAAAAGTAGTCTATAATGAGAGTAGCCTATCCATTGTAGCAGAATATCAGCTCCGCTGATCGCTTTTTGTTTTCAAAAAAATGATAATAATTGTCGGTAAGAATCTTTCATAGTGCGTTTTGTCTGTCATCAAGCAGTAAAATGTCCCCGCCCAGGAAGGTCGCGGCTAAGAGTAAGCCCTCGTCGCCGTCATCGAAAGCGCAGCGGAAGGAGGTGGAAGTAGAGGAGGAAGGGGAAACGGTGGAGGTATTATTGGGGTATGGACGTTTTCACTCGGGGAAAAACGTCCATGGGGGTGTTGTGTACTCAAACGTTAGAGAAGGTAGAGATTGGATTGGCGAATTTTCAGTGTTGAAGGTTTGCATAAGGCGTTGAAGTATTTAATTTTGAAGTAGGAGAAATATTGTTGAAAAATTCGATATTGATTTTCGAGTTGACTCGAAGTCGATCGTTGACCACACTAGCAGTTGTTTATACTACTGCTATGAATTTGAGGTTGAAAATGTGTAGTAGTAGTTCATAGTATATCATTCGATTTACTATTCGTTAGCGCTCGAGTATTGTATTTTTATATAGGAGTACAGTCCTATAGTCCACCATGCATAATGTTAGTGTCAAGGGTTTCCATGCAAGTGTTGGTGATTTCGAAACCTTCGCTCTCGGAAACTACTAAGCTGAGATTTCGCCACCGAATTTTATGGGAAAGTAATAGCAGCTTAAAGTGGAAATATTTTCGAAGACTCATTTTGTGAAATTCTTTGTAAGGAAGACTACAGGTCAGACATTTTCGCATGTTTCGACTAAGGCACCGAAATCAGCCGCATTTACATGAAAATTTCTGTTTTTCTGGTATTATGCATAGTGTAGTATAATGTAAACCATTTCGAAATGTACATTCGACATGGTACACATTACAAACTACATTCGAAATTTACCGAAATGTTTTTTCTGGGATTGTGCGCAGTGTAATATAGAACTGTACGCCTATTGTAAATGTCTGTAGTAGTTACTATTTTTGAGTTGAATTGTAGGTGTGGGAATATTTATATGACGTTTATGAGTATCGAACGTAGTCATTTTTATAGGGTAATGTTGACGATGAGCGTATTGTAGATATTATCATCGACTGAGCCAAGCAAAGATGTCGAAATGACTCCAGTGGAGTTGGTGGGAGAAGGGGATGAGTCCAAGGTGCAGTTGGTGGCAGAGGAGGAAGAGGAGGCGCAAGAAGAGGTATTATTGGGAATCTTCGCTGTGCGGAAAATATGCACATGGTCAACTACATGTGTTGGTGAAATTTTGTGAGGAAAATTTCTGTTTGTGTTGGTAGCGGTGTTGGAACATATGTTCGCTTTCCTCAACTGAGCTCGGAATTTTTCTCACTTATTATAGGGGTTTATATGTGGGGTAGAAATGTACGGAAACCAATGAGAATTTTTCAAAATTTCCTCGAAAATTT
>NW_003200720.1:175040-178839 GCF_000006405.1 Perkinsus marinus ATCC 50983
TTTTGAATCTTGTATGGTTGAACCTAAGATAATCTGTTGATGATGAAAGCATGTGTTGCTTGCGCGGACATATTTTGAATCTTGTATGGTTGAACCTAAGATACCCTGTTGATGATTGAAAGCATGTGTTGCTTGCGCGGACCTATTTTGAATCTTGTATGGTTGAACCTAAGATATTCTGTTTAGGAGAGGCGGGCGTGCAGTCTCCGAGATTGATGGGAGCTAGGAAGCGCTCGCAGGTGACATCGTAGCGGAGCGAAGTTTTTTTGTTTGAAATTTCTTGTATCGTGAGGATAGACTTCATGTTTGAACGTTTTTTCACGGGCGAATTTTTGCTAAGAAATGGACCTAATCTGTATCTTACGTTTGGCAACCTAAGATACGCCATTTTTTTATCTTAGATCTCTAGAGATGAAGAATTTGTATATGAGGAGGTAGTGGACATCCCTCCGGGCGTTTTTCTCGGATTGAATATCTCAGGTCACCCCGAAGGAACCACGGATGTCAAAGATACGTCTGCTGGGGACGGTCGTGATGATGAGGGTTGTCGCGGTTGGTTTGTTGTTGACATTTACGGTGGTATTGGAAGGTCACCGTTTTTGTTAGCGGAGCGAAGCGATTATGATATATTGCAAGATGTGTTTGTAAGCATATGCTTTTTTCAAGTTTGGCGGATAATTCATTCAGACGTATTAGACTTTGTTGTTGAGTTGTTGTTGTTGTTGTTGTTTTGGGAAGATCGTATCCTATACGATTTTCGTGGTATATAGTGTCGTGGAAAAGTAGTCTATAATGAGAGTAGCCTATCCATTGTAGCAGAATGGAATGCTCCGCTGATCGCTTTTTATTATCAAAAAATTGATAATAGTTAAGAATCTTTCATAGTGCGTTCTGTCTGTGATCAACCAGTAGAATGTCCCCGCCCAGGAAGGTCGCGGCTAAGAGTAAGCCCTCATCGCCGTCATCGAAAGCGCAGCGGAAGGAGGTGGAAGTAGAGGAGGAAGGGGAAACGGTGGAGGTATTATTGGGGTATGGACGTTTTTACTTGGGGAAAAACGTCCATGGGGGTGTTGTGTACTCGAACGATAGGGAAGGTAGGGGTTGGATTGGCGAATTTTCAGTGTTGAAGATTTGCATGAGGCGTGGAAGTATTTCATTTTGAAGTAGGAAAAAGATCGTGGTAAAATTCGATATCGATTTTCGAGTTGACTACACTAGCAGTTGTTTATACTACTGGTATTTCCCTTTTTTCTGTTTTTTTTTCTGAATTTGAGGTTGAGAATGTGTAGTAGTTGTTTATGGTATATCGTTCGATTTACTATTCGTCAGCGCTTGAGTATTGTATTTTTATATAGCAGAAGTGCAGTTCTGTAATACACCATGGACAATGCCAGTGTAAAGGGTTTGTTATGCAAGTGTTGGTGATTTCGGAATGTTCGGTGTCGTAAACCACTAAGCTGAGATTTTGCATCCGAATTTTATGGGAAAGTAATAGCAGCTAAAAGTCGAAGTATTTTCGTTTCATTTCGTAAAACGTTTATTAAGGAAGACGACAGATCAGATATTTTTGAATATTTCGGCAAAGGTACCGAAATCAGCCACATTTGCATGAAAAACTCTTCATTCTGGTATTATGCACAGTGTAATATAGAACTGTACGCCTCTCTGTAAATCACTGTAGTAGTTGCTATTTTTGAGTTGAATTGCAGGTGTGGGAATATTTATGTAACGTTTATGAATATCGAATGTAGTAATTTTTCTGGGGGAATGTTGACGATGAGTGTGTTGTAGATACTATCATCAACCGAGCCAAGCAAAGATGTCGAAATGACTCCAGTGGAGTTGGTGGGGGAAGGGGATGAGCCCAAGGTGGAGTTGGTAGCAGAGGAAGAAGAGGAGCCGCAAGAAGAGGTACTATTGGGAATCTTTGCTGTGCGGAAAATATGCACATGGTCAACTACGTGTGTTGGTGAAATTTCTGTTTGTGTTGGTAGCGGTGTTGGAACATATGTTCGCTTTCCTCAACTGAGCTCGGAATTTTTCTCACTTATTATAGGGGTTTATATGTGGGGTAAAAATGTACGGAAACCAATGAGAATTTTTCAAAATTTCCTCGAAAATTTCATATCGTCGACCACGCATGTAGTTGACCATGTGCATACTTTCCCCCCACACTGGTTGGTACTCTTCTACCGGAATTTGAATGCGAGCTCGTATATTTTTTTGAGAAAACTTCTGAGCTCAGCTGAGGAGAGGGAAAATGCTTTTACTCTGTACGGGAGAATATGTTTTTTTCAGGTGCCGGCTGAAATAAAAAATTTTGAGGAAGATTCTCGTCCAAGAATTGGAGAAATTGGAAAATTTGGAAATTTTGATGCGACAGTTGATACTTATTTTGGTCGAGGTGGATTGATCGGATCTAATTCGACTGAGGGCTTCCAATATTTGCTGAGCGGAGCGCGCAGTAGTATTGGAGTAAAAGGAGGACGTGGAGGAGGTGGAGGAGTATTCGCATTTGAGGTAGATAGTAATTATGAAATCCTATGTTATTATAGCATTTAGCTTTGATAATGTAACATCTATTTGTGTTTTGTATTACTGGAGTTTCACCCTGGTGATATGAAAAACAGTAGTGAAAAATATATTTTACGACTACTGCATATCACCACGAATATCGGGTTTTTCTCAGAGTATTACGACGCCACCTCACGTAAAACGGGTCGTGAAGCTCCAATGTATCATAACAATAGATTATAGATTCGCTTTTCTGAAACTATTGATTGATTATTTCTCTCCTTTTATTCTATAATTAACTTTTTCAAATTTTGAATGACTACCACTATGCGATGGCGGTTTGGAAATTCTGTATTGGTCGGAAAATGGTGGAAAATATGCGTGGGTGGAATCGTACCTGCGATCGTTAGGAACAATCCGGGTCTGTTTTGACGTCTTGGTGTTGGGAATTACCACCGCGTTGTAAACTGATGAGGAGTTGTGGGCCTATTCTGTATCTTTCGTGGTTGAACCTTGGATATTTTTCGTTTAGAAGTTGAGATATTTCGTGGTCTATTTGAGTATCGGGGAAACTTATTGTGATTTTTGTGGTCATCAGATGAAAATTGTGGAAATATTGACGCCGATGGACGCAGCGTGCAACAAGCAGGCGTATCTTCCACAGAACAAGTAAGGAGGGAGGGAAAATGGAAATGTATGTATAGATGTCACCAAGGGGGTGGCGATGATCTGTTCCCTACTACAGATCAAACGTGTGTGTGAATGTTGGAGGGCGTTTAAAATGATGGCAATTAGGAAAGTGTAGGGTGATGCGGGATGATGCTCGTATTGCTCGATATCAATATTGTCGAGCACGCATCAACACGAAGAGGAGGAGGGGAAGGGCTTGATAAGAATGTACACACTTAGTGCGTAATTAGAGGGCAGTGGAAGAGATAATAAAGGCGGTGTATTAGATTTGCAAGGAAGAACACAACTCAGAAGTGGTGTATGAAAAGTATAGAGTAAAAATGGTGATGATTGTAATATCATCTTGGAGGGTCGTGCTGAGAGTATATGCAGAGGATGCAGTAATGGAGGAGGAGGAGGAGGAGGTCCAGGTGTAGCATATAATCGATCGAGTGATCGATTATAGCATGAGGTTTCATACGGCGTGTTCAATAGATATCTCCTTAGTTTCAACAGCGCTCCTCCCAGGATTAGATGTTACATGTAAAACCTGATTCTGTGAGCGCTGGTGAAACTGAGGATGTACTGAGAAAATGGCGCAGATAAATGCAATGGG
>NW_003200720.1:178939-220258 GCF_000006405.1 Perkinsus marinus ATCC 50983
AAAGAAGACCACTACGGTTGACTACTGCAAGTGATAGTAGAAGGTGAATTTACTACATTCTACAATGAGAAGTGACACCAGATTTCACACATTCAACAGAAATGTAATTATAGTTACAGCTTCGTAGATACGAGGTTGCAGACTAGAATACAATATACATTTTAGCACATACGTCTAGTTTGATGATAAATGGTCAACTTTGGCGGCAAAAAGGCCCTCAACCGTGTCGTGCCGCGACCAAGTTATATAAGAAGAAGAAGCACATACACGCGTCCACGTACTCTTGGCGAGTATCCGGTTATTCGGCTTTTGCGCACAACGGCAACACGACGAGTATCATCTGGTGGTGTAGGGAGGTATGCTCTTATACTCTACGAAATGTAGTAAGCTAACATAATGGAGTTTCACGTTAACTGGTGTAAAACTCCGTGAAAAACTTGCGATATTCACACTACGCAGTAGTCGTGAAATATCACTAGGGTGGTGAAACTCCAATGTATAATAGTCAATTTATACAAAGAAGAAGTGGAGGAGTTTATGGTTGATTTGATGGGAGGTGTCTCGAAAGTGATCATGTGGAAAGATTCATTTTGGCGGTAGTGATGGTTGATTTTTTTGCTGTCCAATCGCACTGATTTCAGTGCATTTTCAGTTAAACTGAAAATCGGTGAGTTTTTTCGGAAATTTTTTTCAATTTTTTGGAGGTTTATACGACGTACTGATTTTCTGGGGGGTGAATTTTCCGAGAAATGAGTAAATTTACGATTTTTTTTGTCTGTCGATTCTGCAGGTTCTCCGATTTTGATAAATTGTGTATTTTTTCGTGATAGTCTCTGATGTGGCTTTTCTGAGTTCGGAATTTTCCGGAAAATAATTTTTTCAGCTGAAATTTTATAGGACCATTTGTTGGTGTTTTTTTCGGGAAATTTGTTGACCAATTTTTCTGCCCATTTTCTGATCATTTTTCAGCCTTAATAAAGGAGTGGTGGATAGTGCGTTACTGTGATAGAGAGCTAACAGGTAAGCTGACAGTTCTATAGAGATCTATCTAGAGCTCACCATGAAAATTTCATGACGCGCGATAAGTATTGGTCGCGCGCAGTAGAAGGGAAAATGTTAAGTGGGGAGAGCACACAGTCCCTACAACCACTGAGTTTGGGTGAACGCCGCAAAAAGCTACAAACAGCGACCGTCTGACGAACTCGGCGGTGAGTGAGGAGGGGAATGAAGTTCGCGGCTGCAAGGTGAAGGGAATTTGAAGGCACATAAGCGAGAGCCACAGGGCATTGCTATGACGAAACAATCAATGTATTGCGCTATATTACATTACATATGATCATTAAAGTGATGACGGTTGTTGTACATAATACATTTAGTAAAGTAACATGTAACGAGTACAGAAATTGGCCGGTGTGTGAAGCCCATCCTGCTGGTCGCCGCGAAGGATCATTCGCAGTGCATGAAACCAAGAAACTGTCATTGCGGCGGCACTCAGAAGTAGCCTTGTCGTCTGCTGCTGCTCTAGTGTTATCCATATACGGACCTAGCGTGTATCTTGAAAGGGAATCAGGAGAGTAGATTTTCTGCTCTTGGTGGGGACGAAGCTCAGTTGAGGTTGTTGAGGAAGTTCAACGATGACGGGAGCTGTGTAGTGATGCAAAGTTGGAGGGCTGTTAAAAAAACGGAGGAAATTTAATCGCGGAAATGTGTCGGTAAGAAAACATGATAGTAAAATTGTAACAGAAATGGGAGGAAAAAAACAAGAAATCAGGAAATGATGACATCGTTATTATCAATCGGAAAACATCACCTGAATGCCGAAGAGGGAGAGGGGAAGATATGGAGGATGCTGACATCTTGAGGAGATCCAGAAAAAGAGAATTGAAATTGAAATGAATTTCATCAGAACGGCCAGAAGAGAATTTTTGGTTGTCGCATCTCATCTCGTTGCGGCAAATAATATGAATTGAAATGCAAGATTTCCTTTTCCGCGAATCTTCCGCACGGCGAAGATTTTCATTATTCATTTTATGATATTAGTTGTTCGTCAGGCACTGTGTTCGTGTTGGCTTTACTACGATTGATGGAAGTTTACTGTTGGGAACTGATGCGAATGGAATAGCATTTGATGCGGGGTTGGGGTATGACAAAGTGCAAGGACATCTGAAGCACGTGGGAGGAAGGCAGTTTTCAAGTAGGATGCGATAGAATCTAGTGACTGGATTTAGAATTGTTTTTTTACGTCGCAAAGAATTTTGTACTGTTTTAATTTTTATTTTTTGTCATTTTACGGTTGTGAAGTGCTCTGGAGGAGAATTTCTTACTTGGAAATTAGGATTTTTTTTCTGGGCGGAAAATTTCATGTGGGATGATTTTATTTTTTTTTCAGATGGTCCGTGCGTATGGAAGGAGATGAAAATGACATATTTGGACAAGGCTGATTTCGGTAAATATTCTCGGGAAATTTCCGTAAATTTTTCACTTTTTTTCCAGGTCTTGACGACGTTGTGACCGTCGTTTTAAATTTGAGTGAAAATGTTGAGGATCGCCATTCGAACTCAATCGCTCTTTTTAAAAACGGCCTGCGTGTTACCGAACCAATTCCAATTCCGGATGATTTGAAGGGGAAGGATTTATACCCAACAGTGACCTTCAAAAACGTCAGAATCGCTGTGAATCTCGGACACGAAATGGACGGGAGAAGAGCGGCTGAGCTTGCGGGGTTAACTCAGAGGTTACCTTTTACGTGTCGGTCGCTGCAAAGGAGTGCGGCTGAGGATATTTCAATTTCGCCGTATTTTTCGAAGCAGTTGAAGGAGCCGGAAGTGATCATGATGGTTGGATTGCCGGATCAAGGAGTGTTTGATTTTGTGGACTATTTTATGCGGTTACATCCGTATCAGTATACGGAGATATCCGATAGGACGATGTTTGAATGGTAATGAAAATGGGAAAATTTTGGGAAAATTTTGGGGAAATTTATTTTCCAGAAATGAATCTAGAATAAAAAATGCGAGGAATTGGAGGTAATTTTATGGCGGATTTTCATATTTTTTTAGGTTGAAATCTTCTTCGCTCCGTCCACTTCGTCGTGGTGGAGAACCCTCTAACGATCGGCCCGACTACCTCTTTGGAATTCAACCAGTCGATGAGGGCATAATCAGATCACGTATAAGAGACTTGGCGAGTTCGCCGCAGGATGGGAGGTCTATTGTAATGACCGGGATTCGAACCTGTGCGGGATTTGTGCATGCGGGTTTTGGGTAGATATTGGTCGAGATTGAAGGCGGATTACTGAAGGAGGAGAGAGGGAAAATAATGTCCAAATTTATGACGCATAAACGTAATATTTCACGGGAAAATTTCAAGGAAAATTGCAATTTTTTATGGAATTTTTGGATTTTCGTAGGTGTCGCGCGAATTTGCGTGGGCGAGCCTGATGATGGATATCAAAATTATGTGAGAGATTTGGTGCGGGGAGAAATCGAATCGGCGAAATCGGCAGAAAGGGAGAGGAAACTCGAGGAACTGAGGAGAGAGTGGAAGACCCGAGTGGTGGAGAAGGAGAGGCAGCGAAGAGGTAATGAAAAATATCGGCGCTGAGAATTGAACCCGCGTGGTCGTATTTGAGTTGTTCTGGATTGCCGAAGGTCTCAATTGATTTTGTAGAATTTTTCGTGGGGAAGGTGGAAGCTTTTGCCGAGGATCGAACCTGAGTTGGCTTGTGTTTAGTCAAAGCCGCTGCCCGCGCGGCTGAGAGGGCACGCAAAGAAGCGGCGGCGGAAGCTCGGCGTAAAAGGAAGGAGGCGGCAATGAGAGCTGCCGCGGCGAAGAGGGCGGCAGAGGCTCGGAAGGGCGATGAGCCTTCAGCAGAAGATGGAAGTGAAACTAAGTTGGCTGATGACGTTGCTATGGAAATGCAGGAAGGAGAGGTACGTAGGTGGGGGGTCTTTTATGGGGAGAATATGTGAGGTTGTTTAGGGCGATGTTAGTGAAGAGGAGCATTTAGTTGAAGTCGAAGAGGAGGAGGAAGAAGGAGATGAGCCGGAGCCGACTCTGCCAGAGGTGGAAGTCACTGAGGATGACTTGAAAAAGGCTATGTAATATAGGGAAAAAATGGGGAATTTTTTTTTCTGAAAAATTTAGTATTTTTGTTCAGGACGGGAGGGTATTTTCGGCGACAAAGATTGCATGACATAAGTTCGGAAAAGGTGTCAGAGGCGTATCTTCGATTTACTCTACCGCACGCGGAAGAATCTTTTGAGGATGGACAAAAGGTGTTCGATGAAGTGGTGTATGAATGGGAGAAAAAAGAAGCGGCGGAAAGGTGGAGAAAAATTTGGGATTTTTTTCTGGGAAATTTTTCAGCGTTTTTTAGTAAACTGGATGGTTGGATACGCCACCGTAAAGTGTTGGAAAAAGTTCCGACGATTATGGGACCGAGCGAGTGGTTTAAAGTCCAACTGGATGCATGGTCGGAGACTAAGCTGGAATGGAGGAAAAAACACAGGTAGTGGGAAATTTGGTCCGGTTTTGGGACGTTTTTACGCAGAGGTGGTTGCTGGTTTTAGGACGTACCTTCAAGCGGTGGCGATGAGGGAAGCGGCGGCGGCGAAGAAGACGGAAGCGGAAGAGGTTAGTAAGGAGGATGTGAAAGCTGAGGAGTCGAAGGAGGCCAATGATGGTGGTAATACCGGGGACTACCCTGGGATGGATTAGGATTTTGTGGCGCGCGAAATGTTTGGATTTTTTCCATCTGAAGATACTCCGGTGGTTGGATCGCCTCTCCCTGAGGCGCCGTCACAGACCACTTATATCGATCCTGATGCTGCTGACATTTGGGCGGTCGAAGATATCAACGATTTGGATGGGAAAGGGACTCCATTATATGGGAAATTCCAGGCTGAGGATTGGCAGTTGTTGAATCTCCGTTATGAACTGCATTTACTTTGCCATGCATTTTTCCGCGATGCCACTGCTGAGGATGGTGATATCAAGGGAATTCACCGCAGTTTACTGCAACATTATTTTTCGACGTATTTCGTTGGGCATCCTCCTCTGATCGCGTCCTTGTATGGGGGCAAGAGTGTGGATGAGCTTCTGGACACTTTTGTGGTGGACACCATTACGGTGGGAAGCGATGGAGTGTTGAAGACGGTTCATGACATTGACACGCCACAGTCGACGTTTGTGAGGTTGGTGGAGTCGGCGAGGAGGGAGAGGCAGAAGAGAATCGAAGCGGGAGATGAGAGTGCGAGAATTAGGATTGTCCAACCTGTCACTGCGCCACGAAATTCGGGTGGAAGGGGTCCGACGGTGAGGGATAATAGGAATAGTGGTAGTAGAGGAGGAAAGGGCGGGGTGTCTCATCCGGGGAAGTATTATGGTCATCATCATCAACAGCAACAGCAGCATCCTCACAATAGATGTAATAAAGGGTGTAATTGATTTTTTCGTGGAGTAAACAAACGGATTGAAAAAATTTTATCGAAAAAACTACGGAGAAAATATATTTTTTTTGTAAATTGTCAAATTTTTTAAAAATGGTTATTGTCGATTCTGTATCAGATGCCGCAAATTTTAAAAGATGTAAAATTGGGAAATTTTACCAAAAACAATGGTTAGAAATAGATCTTTTTTGTGAATTTTTGGCGAAAGTTTAGAGTAATTTTTAGTAGTGAAAAATGAGCATCGATCTCGGGGGAAATCCACAACATCATTTCTCTGAGTTATGATGATTGGTAGACGTTGAAATTTGAGTTTGCCGTTGTTGTTGTTGTAACAGACGCGCGAGTATCCCAGCCGTCATCGCCTGGCTCAAGAGGAGGGCATAAGGGTGGGAGGTTGCCCCCAGGGGTCTATCAATATCAGCACTCAGCACCAGCAGGAGGGCAGCAGTAGTACTCTATTGGGGAGGAGGAGGAGGTAGTGGGTTTGATGTGTAGATATGGAGGGAGATATCTTGGCGTTGGTCCCGTGTCACCGTCGGGTTACTATGGAGGGCAACAACAACAACAGCAACAATATAATTCTGGGTGAGAGGTCGCGGGTTCGATCCGGGCACTTGGCATTTTTTCGAGGCAGGTATAAACGTGGATATGAATCTGCGGGGATGTACGATTATGAGGCTGGGAAACGCCAGAAGGGTGAGAAGCAGTTTCTTTTTTCGGAAAAAAAATAATTTTTGGTTTTTTTCAGGAGGCGGACCGCCCCCGGGTCAGTATTACCAGGCACCCCATGGATACGGTGGACAGTATTATCGTCAGTGAGACTTATGTTGATTCCTAGTAGAGAAGAAGTAGAGAAATTATGGTATCAAATCTTGACCGGTTTTGTTGGTTTTGCAATGTGGAGGGTTCGGGGTGTTGTATTTTTGGGTGTGCTTGGGCCACCCTAGAGCAGTTGATGGTTTTAGTGTCTTGGGGATGATTTTGTTCGGGTTTTGTTATCGTTGATGTTGAGATGTTTTGGTTTGTCCGACATGGTTGTTTTCGAATACGATTGGCGTCGACTAAACTGGCAACGAGCAATTCTGTGAGAGTTGGCATGAGGCTGGACTCGCGCGATGAGTTGTGGCGGCTGATCGAACATAATACGACGTTGTTCAATCCGTAGGGATGGGGGGTGTTGGTTAGTGCGTATGTGGTTTTAGGTATAAGCTACCCCATGTGCTGGCCGCACTGCGAAGATTTTACGCACCTGGTGATGGTCAATGGGAATCGGAGGAATTGAAATTGTGAGAAATTGTTGGGATATGTGATTGTTATTATATCGTCTGTGAGCTGTATTAAGTGTTTCCTTTTTAAGATAGTATCCTTTTTGAAACTAAGGAAGGGCGTTGTCGAGGTTTGTCGGGGACTCATTTCTTAATTGGATAACTTCTTTTGCGGGGGAAGTGTTCGAAAGTTGAACTTCTAAACAAAACTGACTTAGTTACGTTTGGACGTTTTTATTGTAGGTATTTTAGTCGGGCTTGTAAATGCATGTCGCGGTTTGTGAATGTGATGGACATGCGTTCACCGGAGCTCGCTCAAGCTGTGGTGAGAAATTTTGGAGGATGATGAGTTTTTCGGTTGTTTGCAGAACTTGTTTTTCGGTTGTTGATGCAATTACTTTAGGATTTGTGCCGAAAGATTGGCACGGCAGAGTCGCGAGAACTTGGGGAGACGATAATGAATACGATCATCAGCACTATGCCGGCGATGACACTTGATAAGGCATCACGGTATATGTACGCCTTTGCGCGCCACGAAATTGTTGACGTACGGTTCTGGGTGGAGGCATCGGCTTATGTGCGCAACTGTGGTATGGTTCCGAGAGATTCCAACGACCTCACCACGCTGGTGTATTCCTTCCGGAAGGCATGTGTTGCTCATGATCCGATATACGACTATCTTGCCGAGCTGGCGACGGAGCAGTTGATCACTGGGCTGAATCCTGTGCAAACGCATACTTGTTTGGCAACGTTTACGAGGGTTGAATTGAAAGACGCATCGGTGGTGCAGAAGTTGGTTGACCATTTTGCTGATCTTGTTGAGCGCGCGGAGGAGTTGCATCCGTCAGCGATGGCGAGTGGTTTGAAGAGATCTCCGATGCTGGTTTGTGCGGAAGATATTCTTTCGGCTGCGGTGTCGATAGCTCGAGTGCCGGACATGGTCGATTCGTCGAGGATGATGAAGGCATCGATCAACTTGGCGTGGCGAGATTTGACGGTGCTTAGTAGTGATGAAATAGTATCGTTTCTGTGGTGTTTGCGGCAAGTGCAAGTTGAGGAAACGGAGGAGTTCTTCAAAGCGGCGGTGCAGGATTTGCTGAAGAGTCAACCGTCGGAGGGAGAGAAGGAAAATCTGAGCGCGGTGAAGTTGATTTGGTTGTGTGAGGCGTCGGAGATTTGGGCGACCTCGGAAGAGATATCCCGACTGATCAGCCGTTTGCGGAAATTGTTGCCTCAAGTTGATTCTTGTGGTTTGATGGCCCGGCTGGTGGCATCGATGACGAAATTGAACACTTCTGTGTGGGCGGATAACGGAGCATTTACTGATATGGTTTTGTCGAGGAGCCTCGATTTAGTTGCGGAAGCTCAAGGGCCGAGTGTCTTAACTGACATTTGTAATTTGTTGTCATTATTAGTTGATATTCGTCCCGAACAATCAACTGAATTGGCGTTGAAGGCGCTAGCGGGTCGGTCGCAAACAGAACGCTTGACGGCGATGAGAGTGTTGGGAATTGAGGAGGATCCGCAAGGGGTGGATGAGGCAGTGCAAACTGAGGAGGTGGAGGAGATCGTGGCGGAAATTGAAGTGACGCCCGTGATGGAAGATATGCGCCGGGAAGATTTTGATAAGATATATACGAGGTTGGCAGAAGGGCTGATGAGTTCGGAAGATTCTCGGGTTTTGGAGGCGGTAGATCGATTGACGGATGTTGTCGTGGATGGAACGCTGACGGCAGTGCAGTTGGTTTCGATTACGGAGTTACTCGTCGGAGAGGAATTTAGTGGCGCGCGGGGGTTGGGTAAAGTGTTGTATTTGTTTGAAAAGGTTGGGGAGGCGTCGGTAACGAGAATGAAATCGATGTCTACTGAATTGGCGGTACAACTGATGGCTAACTTTGCATCTTCTGGTGTGCCTTATGTATATTTATTCGAGAACATTATCAAGGATAGAGCTGCTACAATGTCGCCTATACAGGTGGGAAATATTTTACACTCGGACTGAACTGAAAAGTTCTTTGTCCGTTGTCAGGCTATTCGGACACTGGAGGCATGCGCGGCGCTCAGAATAAGAATGCCAGAAGAAATGACGTTGTTGGTGCGGCAGTGTCTCGAGGGACCGAATGCCTTGGTGCGGTTATCAAGCAGCCATGCAGTGAGGTGAAGAGGTCTACTTGCAATCTTGCATTTCCTCAACGGCCGCTTGCTGTAGGTTATTGACATGCACTTCTGCTTTGCGATTGGCTCCTCCTAGTGATCGGCGAGGCGAAGATGATTTTGTGGCGAAGATTTTAGACAGGTTGGCGTGGGGGGTCTTGCGTTTTTTCAGGATAACTCAAACGCTACTTTTGTGTGAATATATGGGAGGGAGCATATGCGCATCGCTCTCCACCATTGAAATTCTTCGACTTATCATACAACAGTGAAATCTCAGTGACGTCAAATAGGAAGTCGCAATAGGGCTCGTTGTTGCACTATTGCTAGCGTGGTGTATTTTCTCAGAGTGATGGACGCCGAGTTGTCTCCACTACCAGTCCAGTCTACAGTGAAACTGATCAATAGTTGTTTTCTCCAAGCGTATACGCCTTCTGACTGGCAAGTTGTGGCTCAACTCGAGTTACTGTGAATTATTGTTGTTTATTTCAGTCATTTGGTCTTCTTGTTCGACCGTCTGCAGAAGAGTCTATCTTCAGCTGAGGGTTCGTACTTGCGAGAGGCGAAGTATGCCGTAGCGCGGTATATGATGTACCTCTTTGCCCACCCGGATACGCACGTTGCGGGTATGTGGGTAACCATTGAAACTGGCTGAAAAATTTTATTTTCGATTATCGATATTCCGAATGGGATTTTGCAGTTCCCTTTCTCTGGCAATAGGCTTGTGGAACATTACGCTGAGGAGACCTCATCATCATGTTCCGTTGTTTCACGAGCTCTCAATGACACCCGTCCCAATCATTTTTTTCTCACGTACGTCTTGGTCATTCACCGTGATGAGTTGATATGGACGTCTGAGTCTGAGTCAGACTATTCGGAGTGATCACGCGGCGTGATCCACGCCTTCCCCTTC
Source organism: Perkinsus marinus ATCC 50983 (assembly GCF_000006405.1). Lineage (NCBI taxonomy): Eukaryota > Perkinsozoa > Perkinsida > Perkinsidae > Perkinsus > Perkinsus marinus. The sequence goes on from NW_003200720.1 coordinate 188,719, forward strand.
GACTTGGCCGTTGTGGCGGTGCTCGGTTATCCTGACGGTCGCGCTGCATGTGGCGGCCCCGTAAGGGCTATACTGAGGAGTGCCCTTGTACGACTGTCGGGTGATCCGGACTCAAGTCTGCTTATCGAGATAAACGCGGGCCTGACTCTGGGCGGGGAGTCACTGAGCCGGCTGACTGAGACCTGTAGCCTCCCGAGATGCTGCGATATATGTTCAGGCCTTCGGGATCCTTTCGACGGTATTCCCAGAGCGCATCTTTTGTGCAAGGTTTGCCGGTCTGTCATTCAGGGCTCCAAAACCTTGGAGGATTATCCTTTCTTCAAGTACGATATGGCATTTGCCTTGGCATTTGCCTACCTACTCATGAGAGAGGACGATCGCCGAAGGGCATCCGTGAGGGTGGGCTCGTCGGTACTCAAGAATTGACCCTCTCCTTCGGCGCGGATATCACTTGAGACATTATTGGGCACGTCTGAGTAATACCCGTGAGCTACCGCCGGTAGCCTACCGGGTGCCGCATGTTCACATACGCGGAGTTTTCGGGGGTCTGACATGGCGGCCGTGAATCGCAGCTTACCCTTCGGCTTCAGTACCACACCCTTGTGGTGGTGAAGGACAGGAGCTACCAACTCCGGCTCTTGCAAAGCTATCACAAAGCCTGCTCCGTGAGGGCGGTCTGATCTACATGGACGACATCGTATTTATTATATCCAAGAGAATCTGCGGATGACAGGCTATCTATTCTCATCTTGCTCTGGGTGGTCTTGGGTATCAAGTTCGCGTGGGAAAAAGTACACATCGCTGGCAATAACTCCAGGATTCATCGGGTTCTTGATGTCCGACTAGGGAGAAAGTGCCGGGTCACGATCGGCGCGAGAAAGAACGGGTTTGTACCCTTATCAATCACGATGGCTGACCAGTAACCAGTCTCATCATGAGACTCTCATGAAAATTTTGACCAGTTTCATAAGTTCGCGGTGAACTGTTCACCTGCCGTGTTCCAAGCGCGGGGTTAGATTGCTGCAGCCCGCCAGGCAGCGATCACCCCAAGGAGACATGTCTGCTAACTCTATCTCTATCTGATGAGCTCTACATGCTGAGTATACTCGACATGATTTTCCAGCAGTTTCTTCTGTACGACTTGATTTCTCCCAATTCATAAGCCTTGAAAGTTTGATGACAACAATTTCTCAATGAGTTGTGGTATATACTATCTTGTGGTGAATATTTAATTTGCGTTGCATGTTGAGCTCCAGGTTGATACACTTAATTTTCAGGCGCAGTGACGCGGTTACCAGTGGAAAGCCAAGAATTCATAGCAAATCTTACAGTGGAAAATAGTGACGACTCTGGGTCGAATCATAGCAAAGCTGCTGCGTCTGATACCACACTCGAATTGAGGCAGAGAGCTACACTGGAGATGGCCAAGGCGGGAATACCGTAAGTCGATTGAATTTTAGGGCGCGCGAAAAGTTTCTGTATATTTTAGATATGATATTGATGTGAGGATCTTTGAATCGGGGGGATGGGAACTGACTTGTGATGTGTATGTGCCGAGTAAATCTATGATGATCATGTTGCATGGTCCTGAGAGCTTCTATCGCCAGCTCAGTGCTGAGGCGGTTTCCAACTCTAGTAGTAGAGGAGGATTGGTTTTATATCGTGATTCATCATATCGCTTATCAGATGAGGAACCGTTACGCCTTACATTGTTACCAGAAGCTAGTATTAACAATTGGCTACTTTCGCGCTTGGTGAAACGCCGGAAGGATATTCTCGCGGCTGCGAGTGTGATATTTCCAGAAAGAGCATTTAAATCAGCGACAGAAAAGTGCCTGTTGGACCTGCCGGAGTCGCTGAGAGTTCGGCATGTGACGTGGTTACAAGCGCGAGGGTTGGAGGGACGTGAATTGTTGGAGACTCTATTTGGAGGGTAAAGGCATGTTTGAAATTGTGAGTTTCTGAGATACGCGGTGTTGCGTTGTAGTGGAGTTGGAAGGGATTTTAATATGTTGAATTATTGTTTTTGAAAATGTCTTCGTTTGTGAACAGGTATAAAGGAAATCGAAACATGTGTTGGGTATGTATATAGAAATTATATGTGAAAATGTGTTCCATTGAAGAGTGAACTTTCCGTAATTTTCTTCAGATTTTCCCGGAAAAAACTGCGTTGCAAAAATCACTTCTGATAGCAAATGTATACTCGATTTGCACGACTGTTAAAAGCAGTGAAATCGAACGATTATATTGTACAGGAGAGTCTTGTAGTTACTGTTTATACCGTGTATCGACAAACAGCTGCCACTGGTGAGTTTAGATGACCTTCGATGCATCAGACATAGAGAAGGAGTTGCATAAGTAGTATCTTAGGTTCAAGCTCGTAAGATTCAAGATAGGTTGGTGTAGATACTACCGCGCGGAGACACAGGAGGAGTTTCGGCGAAGAGTGGAAAGCGTGGCGGATTTGGAAAGAGCGCTCAAGTTTGCTCTGTAGGTTCGCGATGATAAAGAAACGCATTTTTTTTCTCGAAAAAATTGGTTAATTCTTAAATACTCGGGTGAAATAAAGAGTGACAGTTTTTGGTTTTCAGGCAAACCTCAGCTTCGACAACCCCCACCGAGCGGAAAGCCTCCCCAGCCACACCAAGTAGGAATGCAGATTTGTGATGGTTTTAAATATGTTATTCGTAGGAGCATCACCCGATGTGATGGAAGGTAGAGTGGCATCACCAGCTGGTAGTACATGTGAGAGCTGCTCGGCATTTGAGGAAACGACTGAGTCGACTGACAGGGACCCGATATTGTTGGTATTTGGAAGTAATATGGGGGGGGGGGAAATGGTGTTGGTTTTTTGGGGAAAAATCGATCGTGTTTTGTGAGTTTTGCAAAGTGTTTATTGACATGTTTCTATGTGTGTTTGGTTGAATAGCCGAGTCGTGATAAATTGGAAATTGAAGTTTAATCGAAAATTTAGGAAACTAGTAAGATTGGAAAATTGGATGAAGATATGTCGACGTAATTTTAGGAAGGAATTGCCGTGATGTTAATCGATCAATCGGGGAGTTTGAACTTTCCGTGCCTACTTGATGATCTGTCATAGAGTTAGATTCTAAATAGCCATCATAGTAGAGTTTCACCACCCTAGTGATATGAAAAACACTAGTTAAAAACAAATTTCACGACTACTGTATATCGCGAATATCGCCACTTCACGAAAAACGGGTGAAATTCCGTATGATACAGATAGAGATAGTTATAATGATAACTTACTTTCAACAACATATTTTTAATACTAAGCGAGAAGTATTCACTTACAATAGAGTTTCACCACCCGTTTTACATGAAGTGGTATAAAACTCGGTGAAAAACGCGATATTCGCGGTGATATGCAGTAGTCGTAAAATGTGTTTTTCACATCACTAGGGTGGTGAAACTTGAATATATATCATAATTCTGTTGCATGATGTTGAGGTACTCTGATGGAGATAACTACACCAACATCTGATATCGATACGGTTGTGTTGGTAAGCGATGTGAAACGGAGTGCTTATATGAAAAGAGTTCAAAAAGTAATAAGAAGCATTTGGGTTCTCATGTGAAGATTGATCTATTTCTGCGGTGTTGAGCTCAGCTCCCACACTTTATTATGAAAATTCACAGTACCGAAAAAAACCAACTAGAATTCATCATCACAATTTTTTCATTATCATCGTTCATGTAGTTGGCCATGTGCATATCTTCCCAAGTGAATCGAGTCGTCATGGAGAAATAGAAATATCAGCTTGGGGAAATGTGAAATGTGTTGATGATAATGTGAAAATTCTGGAAGAAAATTTTCGGAAATTTTTGTTGGTTTTGGTACGTGAGTTTGAATAGTTACTGAAGAAACTCTTAAGCTGAGCTGAGGAAATCAAACATGTATTCCTCCAACAGTGAGAAATACTATTACGATACTACACCATTTCCGAATTGATTTGTCGAAAATTGGTGAAACGTTCTTAAAATGATCAGCAATTTATTAAAAATTTGAGAAGTTCAGCGAAAAAAGTCGGTGAAAAAAGTTTTTTTTCCCGAAAAAAAGGTAAATTTTCGTAAATTCCCGTAAACGCTTGAAATTTTTGAAGCGTTGTGGTTGATCGATCAGGTGTTGACTGAAATGGAACCTTTCCGGTCCTATTGTGACGATTTCTCACTTCTGGCCGACTCCTTGGTGCCCTACATAAAGTGCTCGTAAGTGTGAAATTAGCTATCGATCACGTGATCGATTTGGGCAGATACCGGGGGTATCCAGTGGACGTACAATTTGCGGTTCTGCCGAGTACAGTGTTGAAGGAATGTCATGATGCTATTCAAGCTGAAGTTCATCGGTGGGCCTGAAATGAATCTTTTTATGAAAGATTCTTCCTATGGTGTTTCAGCATACACCCGAGTCAATACCAGGGCTAAGGGCATCAGCCTTATCGAGTATATTGGATAGGGTGTGCACTGCTGGACTGTTGGAACCGGAGGGAAGCGCCGCGGCAGATTGGAGCAATAGTTTGGTGAGTTGCGATGGTGATGAATTTGAGATTTACTTTCGACTTGGAATTTTATTATTATTTTTAATATATTTTTTGAAGAAGTGAATTAGTAGAGTTTTGATGTATTACACCATCATCATATACAGTGGAGTTTCACCCTGGTGATATGAAAAACTCATTTTACGACTACTGCATATCACCGCGTTTTTTACAGGGTATTACGCCACTTTACGTAAAACTAATCGTGAAATTCCACAATGTATTCTCCCCAAAGTTGGACGAGAATTTGTAACTCTTTTCTGTCCTCTTGCAGGTCGACGATGCTACTATACGTTCTCTGAATGGTGTTCGTGTGGGGAGGTATCTTCTGAAGAGGACCCCGGTGTTGGCAGTTTATCGAGTGGTGCTTCGCTTCGTGAAGATGTGGGCTAAGGCTAGAGGCATGTAAGTGAGGAATTTACTAATATGATATTCACTATTGGTCTTTTTAAAGATGGGACGGAGCTCACTGTGTGTGTCTCCGGTTCGATTCCCGGGTTGGACATTTTTCTGTCCAATAAGTTTTCGTGCATATCTCTGCGAGCTGTTCGAAGAATCGAGTTGTCGATTCTTGAGTGAATCTCGGCATATAGAGGAGTCGTTTGATTTATGGTGATCACTATGGTATATGGTGGTCTATATTTAATCTTTGGCGAAGCGTAGTTTAGCTAGGATAGTTCTGCACGCATGCACAACGCAAGAGTGCCTGTTGTTGCGGTATATGCTCCGCTCGCTCCGCAATTTCCGGGATTTGTATAAACGTTTTAGCTTTCATGATAATATAATATGAAAATTTTGGGAGAAAATATTGGAGAAATTTTAGTGGTTTTTGTGAATCTCGATTTGAATTTACTATGAGCAGCCTTTGAAAACTGAGGAAAGCGGACATAAAGTTCTACTACACCACATAAATGGAATTCTCCAACCGAATAGAGTTTCCGAAAAGATGGTATGTGCTCAGATACAGTAACGTAATGGGTTATTTTGGTGGAGTTACTTGGGCAATTTTGGTGTCAAAAGTTATGCAAGATAATGCGGAGCTGGCTATGAGAGAAACGGAGGAGGATGCTGTGAGGGAAATACTGCTGAAGTTTTTCGATTTTTGCAGTAAATAATTTTGTGGCGCGCGAAAAAATATTTTCCGATTGGTAGGTACTCATCCGTGGGGAAGTGAGAATCCGGTGACAGCTAATGATGAGATATTGAAGTGGGCGAGTGGGGAATCTTTGCGCACAGCGAAGATTTTTGAAATTTTTTCAGTGGTTTTGTATCGGCGGGATCGGTTGAGATGTACACACCTCCAGCGAGGGATATTTTTGGAGACGATGGTGGGCGGAGCGAAGCGATGCATGTTTGTAATTTTTGGTATTTAGATGTTGTTGATAAGCAACTAGCGCCACAGCATGTTTTGAGAGACCCGGCAGAATGCCCGTATGCTGCTGATGGTGAGTAATTTTTTAAAAAAAGCTTTTTCGGGATGTGGAAAAATCCGGAGTTTTGGGATCGAACCGGGGTCCTTTGGGTTTGCAGTTGAAACGGTGACGAATTTCAGCGCTGGTGATTTCAGAAAAATTGCAATTCTTTGGATTTTATGTTGTTTGAACTTGAGCCCTGTATTCTTTCGTATTAAATTCTGAGAATATATTATAGGATTTTCTGAGAAAGTATTATAGGTTTTTCTGAGGAAATATTATAGGATTTCTTGGGGAAATATTATAGGATTTTTCGAGAAAATATTTTAGAATTTTCTGAGAAATGTATTCTCCGTTATATTGAAAGAAACATTTTTCTATTATTTGACTTTACATTAGTTTAGAATTAATAAGTGGGAAGCAATGCATAAGAGGGGCACATGCTGAGAGTATAAGAGTATGTAAGAAGAGTTTGTGGAAAAAAATTCGAAAATGTGAGATATTGACGCACGATTATATCCACGTAGCTTCAAAATGGTAATGTTGTGTAGGATATTTATTGGGACTGGGAATAGAACCCGGGACCTTCGGATTACCCACTTTCGGTTAGGCGTTGGTATTGAGGGGCAATGCATGGTGGTGCTCACTCCGGTATTGCCGACGCAGAATTCGAGTTTCAACGCTCTAGACTTTAATCGCTACGTGATGGTTCAAGAATTCAAGAGAGGTAAGCATAATTTTGTGGCGCGTGACGCTTGCTGACTTCATTATCTTTTCAGCTGCCCATATGTTGTCACTATTTGCCCTTTCCCCGCAAAGTTGTCCATTCCGTCTGGGAGCAGTGTGTGCACGCGTGCACCCTTTCAGATTGTATAAGCGTCTGCTTTTCGTAGAGGTGGATAATTTTTGGGCGAGCGACTTTGAGGATTTCTCTTCATTTCTATTAGGTGGAAATTCGACCAGAAAATCAAAGGACGTTGAGTAACGATGATGTAGTATTAGTTTTATATTGTAGTTTTGTGTTATGCGTCGCTCCGCCTTTTTTCAGGTGCATCTCTTGCAAAAACGGATAGCGGCTATGGTTGAGTCAAAAGTCAGAATTTTCACCAAGTTGAGTGCTGCGGCGTTTCATGAGGAAGGCACATGTAATTTGGGGCTCGACGATTATAGATGGGCGAGAAATTCCGAATTAGTGATTTCCTGTGTCGAAAGTTGTATCAATATCACTAGTTTTTCAGAATATTGATTTGCACGCATGCACACAAAGATACTTTTTGGTTCAGATTTGCGACTCTATCCCCATCCTCAAGTGACTCAGCCGTGGACGGCTTCTGGAGGAGGAATCGCGTACGGGTCCCCTTCGTGGCGATTTTGTGGCGCAGTGACGTTTTTGGTTGTGCTGTTGTTAGGTTTTTGATCGGCCTCGCTAGTAGGTTAACGGGCGAGGAGAATATCGAAAGGGAAGAGGAAACTCATGGAAAGTAAATACGGAAAATGCGGGGTGCCGGGATCGAACCTGTGTTAATTGTTTCAGAGTTGACCTTCGGCCGAGTTTGCAAGAGTTCACTTCAGTGTTGCGGAATATTGTATTAACAGCGGAGGAGAACGAGCAGGACAATTACAAAGGGTGCAACTTTTTGTCGGGTGGTTTACTCTAGTCGTTAGTGTGTTAGTCTGTCATCCTCGGGATCCCTGGTTCGAAACTTGGTTGGTGTTTTTTCAGTTTCAGCAGTGGTCGGAATGTACGCGTCAAGTACGGCCTTCTCGAGATGCGTGACGGAGTTCCAACTGTTGTCACCGACTTATAATGCCACTATTTCATTCATCGTAACGTTTCTTACAAATCGTGGAGAGTCTTGAGTGAGAAGGAGTAGTGGTGAATGATCGCTTGTTTGATCTAGTGAGGGGAGGCCGAGCAGACTGAAGATCATTTTACGATTCTTGAATCAAAATGTGGGAATTTTTGTTGTTGTTTTTCCACTGGGACTAACTTGAATCATCGGCTGAGAGAAAAAGATTTTTTTTCGTAATTATGGTGATTGTGGAGAGACAAGTGTTGAAAATCGTCAATTACGTATGTATGTTGGTGAGAAGTAAGGCTGCACCGTTGACATGACGGCCTCGATGCTTGGCCGTCTAGTCTGATAATAAATGGTCAACTTTGGCGGCAAAACGGCCCTCAACCGGGTCGTGCCGCGACTTGGTCATATAAGAAGAAGAAGGTGAGAATAAAGGAGATCGCGAGGAACTCCTAATGATTTCTATACACTCCTGATCACTCAATCGTCCCATGGTTGTGTGTTGTGAGATCTGTCCCTCGTACTAGCGGTGGCTAGCAGGGGGTATCGGAAATTGTAGAGAACTGGTAAAGGCATCAATTCAGGTGAGAAGGAGTGCAGCATGAATTCGTAGTCGTCTAGGATGAATTTGTATGTAATGGGAGATTTCGTACATATTTCTACCATTTTCGGGATTTCATTAGCATTCTGCGAAAGGGTGAATAAATGTATTTATATATTTGCGGAATATCATCACATGAGATGATTGAGCCTGTGCGGGTTGACGTGCTTACTTTCCTGCCAAGATTGTCTACCCTGTTTAGCTATCATGAACGACAGTGCTGTTTCGACCTTACAGACCGCATTCGCGGATCCCCTGCCGGCCCTGCGCGAGGCGATTGCTGAATACGCTTGGCCGAGTCTGAGGCGACACCTTGGTCCGGATGCAGAGTCGATCATCAGTTGTATGGAAGACTCCAAAATTGCGAAGCCTCAACCGAAGCCCGTCCCCGTGCATGAAGAGCCGAGGGACGGTGGGGAGGAGGAGGCGGCGGCAGAGGCTCACCCTCGTCGTGATCATCGGAAGCATAGGAATCCGGATTGGCGCGCGAGGAAAGCGAGTCCAGGTAGGGGGAATTTCGTGGCGCGTGAAGGTTCGGCGAGGAAAGAGAATTCCCACTATACAGTGTGAATTGAACAGTTATGCATATGGAAATTTTCTTGAATTTGAGAGTAATGCCACTATAGACTACAGAACGCTTCTAAAACGTTGGTGTCGATCGATTCACATTGTTATCATGTTGATATTAATTGACAAAAATTGTTGGTGTTGAAAATATATACTCTTCATAACGGTTGGGCTCGCACTGTAGTTGTACTACATGGGGTTCCCATCACTTCAGGTGGTGTTTATTGATTCCACATTTTGGGAAAAAATTCATCAACGACTACCTACATCAGTTGGTGTGTTTTTTCAAGTATAAATTGCGATAATCTCAGGGCCACTTCCACTGCTCTACGTCCCCGCACAAGACTATGAGGTCTACGCAAACGCACTGGAGGGGTATCCGGCGAGGGCTCAGATTTATCCTGGCATGCCTCGCACTGTGAAGAATTTCGATAAGATGGAACCGGGACTGCTCGCGTTGGAATTCGGCGCGGAATATATGGTACCTGGTGGGAGATTCACTGCGATGTATGGTTGGGACAGGTAGGTAGCGGGGATTGAACCTGGGTCGTTTGCATGAGAGATGCCCTCTGCAGTTACTTCATCATTTTGGGCCTGCTGAGCTCTTCGGACCCCCCGGCGCCTGACTTGTTGAGAACGGCAATTTCTATGCTAAAACAACAGGTTTATGAAATCGAGAATTATGGATCTGTTTTGAATGCCAATCGATCGTAGTAAGAGGTGATGTTGAAATCGATCACGTGATCGATTTTAGATACTTTTTGAATCGTTCTCAACCACCCTTCATTTCATCAACATTAATGGCTCTTCTACCGTATATTAAGAACGATACCGAATTCGTAAGTCACAGACTATTTGCACATCGTGTATCACTTCGCTCCGCTGTCATCGAGAAGAGACCATTCCAACATGAAATCTATGGACTCGAGACGTGGCCTTCTCCACGTGTGGAGTCTAACTTCTGTTAACTCTCCCGACTGCTCTGGAGTATAATTTTGCTCGCCCTTAATATATCGGTGATGGTTGCAAACACATGTGAAAATTCTGAATGATTATTATCTATCAAAATGTATAAGATTTAGTAATCTGTTTGTGATTTTTAAAATGTCTCAAATTCGTTTACGTGAGTCTACGGCAGTGCCATTGTCCCGTTTTGCGGGTTAGAGTTGATAAACGTTTATCAATGGCTCGTATGATCTACCGAGATGTGAAACGTGTAAGAAAAACACTATCTAGATTTTCAGATGAAAATCCAAATATATGAAAAAAATATTTATTTTTTTCGGAATTTTCCGAGGAAAAATTCTCGCGCCTTTGAAATTATTCGCTGTGCGCAGGTATCAAGAGCTACCGCAGCGATTGTCAAAGAATATGATAACGTGTGGAAATGCGGTCATCGATACGACAGAGTCACTGGACTCTCTAGGTGGGATAGTCAGTGTGGGAAAATGTGGGAAAATTATTGTGCATTTCTGTCGGGTGTAATTCCATTTTTTCTCACTCTATGTGGGGGATTTTGCAAACCGTCTGGATGTGGGCCTCGTATAACACGATTAGAGTATTACTATAGTAACGCTGACATGTTTAGGCTATTTTTCAAAAATTTGCAGGAGTTGTGATGAATTCCGATAGGTACGATGGGCATCCTGCGACACAATGCAGAGCGACTGAGCCCGGTCATTATGCATGGATGGAGAGTCTAAGTGGAGATGCGCTGAAAAGAGCGGTGAGGAAAATTTTGGGGAAAATTTTGTGGAAATTTTTTGCTGATGGCTTTAGATTCGTTCGGATATGGCAATACAAGAATCGGGTCATGATACGACTGCAAGATTGACGAGAACTGATGCCTGCGATATGGCCACAGTCGACCTGAATTGCATATTGTATAGGATTGAATCTGATCTCGCGAGTAAGGGCGATACTACTGTGTGGAAGCACACAGTGATGATAATGCACTCGGGGAAAAATAACTTGACATTTTTGTTGATATATTCGAGTTTTCACGACCCGTTTTGCGTGAAGTGGCGTAATACTACTCTGTGAAAAACGCGATATTCGTGGTGATATGCAGTAGCTGTAAAATATGTTCTTCACTAGTGTTTTGCATGACACTAGGGTGAAACTCCATTATTAGAGTTTATGTTTTTTTCTCAGCTGGGGGATACCTATTTGGGTATGGAAAAATATCAAATTTTCATCATACTGCGCGCATTATTTTGAAGCGCACAAGAATCAGGGGGTCGTAGGTATACTGTAGGAGATATGCACATGTTGAACTATGTGGTGGTGAAAATATATGAAAATTATGAGGAAATTCCGGGAAATTATTGTTGGAATTTATACACTTCTATACACTAAGTCGTGTGTGTGGTTCCTGAGGAAACTCTGGTGCGGCTCAGCTGAGGAAACTAAATATATATGCCCATACTGCGGATGCTGTTTTAGAGTATAAAGTTGTAGCTTTTTGGCGGCAGGCTCCGGTACTGAGATGGATGATTGATCGGATGCAATACGAGCACTTGGTTTTCTTGCTGAAAAAAATCAGCTGGAAAATTTCAGCTGAATCGGAATCATTCAGCTGGAAGTCTCCAATTCACGATGGCCTTGCTTCCTGCTAAAGTCATTCATCATTTTTAAGTTTCTATTAAAATTTTTTTCAGAGCTCCACGAGCCCTCGAGAGATTGGCGTGCATTGGCGCGCGCCCGGCGAGAAACCATGTTACATCTGATGTAAACGTTGTGGCGAATTAATCGTTTAATGAGCAGTTTCCAATAGGTACATTCCGACACGTGGAGCCTTCTTCGACTACAACACCCGAACGAGAGTACTCGATTCGTCAGTGCTCTCGGCGACTGGGGTGTCGTATCCGCTCTGGTGTGGTATGTTGGATAGAGATAGGACGATAGTGGACAGTTTGGTGAAGACTTTGATGACAAAACTGGCGGCTCCTGGAGGAGTGCTTTCTGATAACATCACTGATGATCATCGAGGGTAGGTGTCAGATCTCGCTCGCCCGGAAAGATTTATGACGGACGCAATTTTCGGAATCGGAATTTTCGGCAGCATGATGTCAGGTTTCGTGGTCAGTGGGATTGGCCAGCGGGTTGGGCTCCTCATCAGATGCTCACATGGATTGGCTTGATGCGATTGAATAAAGTCAAAGAGGCTCGGGATTTGGCATCGAGGTAAGATGTACATTGCCACTTCACCCGCTATATGTGAAATGGCGTGAAACTCGGTGAAAAACGCAATATATGCAGTAGTCGTGAAATTAGATTTTCATATCACTGAAATATATATAAAACCATAATATTCGAATAACTCTTGTCATTTCTTCTTTTTTCCGAGTCTCCAATGCAGGTGGGTGAGCTTAGCGTTGGAGACATTCATAAACTACGGTTGCCTGCCCGAGAAGTTCGACGTTGTGTCCTGTACATCAACATTGAATCTCGAATATGGCAATCAGTGCACAGATTTTGGGGACTTCTTCGGCTGGACGACCGCCAGCGTAGGTGTCAATATCTACGGGATGGTATCGGTATTGTTGATGACTACTTTCAGGTTGAGTTCGCTCTGCAGTATGTGTTGACGGATGGAGATATCGCAGAAATCGAGAGAAATATGAAAATGGTCGTGAAAAACCATTAATTTTACAACGGCTCTCTTTGGAGTTTCTCTTTAACCTTTCAAGTGTATGACTCGTCTCACAGTGTCAAGTGGCTTCCATCAACAGCATATGTTGAGTTACATTCCTCCATAACTCACTAACGTCGGAACATCGAGAATAATCAACTGAAAGCAATATATGATATTCTGCCACTAACATATAAACGTCGACTAAAGTCCAGTTTGGTCCCATCTGTTCGGACGGGAGATTTAAAACTCTTTCATCATAAGAGAGATGGCGATCACGCTATGCAGCTCCACGGAGTTTTGATAGTCCGCTTTTCTCTATTGTTATGCTGTATAAAGTTATTGCTCTGAGGCATACACCTTCGAGCAGGGTGCATTACATTTCTATGGCATAACATGGTGCATGGTGATGACCATTTGAGAACGACATCTCGAATCGCATTGGGGTGAAGGCACCGGCGTGCATAGAAAGGCATCTGATATAACTTATTTATAGAGTTAGTTGAAACGAACCAATTCCTCAATGAAATGTTCCTCTCGGAGTAGCTGAGAGGCTTGACCCTTGATTAGGTGGATAACGAATTCCACGTGATTCCTCCTGGGTGGGCATCAACTTCTGCCGGATTACCTACTCCATGGGTATATCTACGAATCTCTTGAAAGTGCTTCACTCAAAGACTCCACTAACATCAAGCGATGGATTGCATTATCTTTGATGATGTTGATGTTTAAGTTCTTATGCGATATATCCCTTCACGATTTCCTTATCCTGGTTATGACGTTGAGTTCTTACAGTAGTAAGTCTCATTATAAAGCGAAGAACACGAATGAGCCGGGAATAGGATAAGGATGATCGGCGCTATAGATCTCTCGTCAACGGAATCACTACTAGGAACTCACGTGGTTAAATCAGCAGTGAATCAGTCAATATACCAGCAGTGTTTGACCAAGGCAAGCATAGGCAATTCATCTCCTTGGCTATTGCTCCGTGTCGCAGTGTATATCTTAGCCTAGCATCAATTGAGACTAGTATTGATTATATTGATTAGTAAGTCTTTCCTGTAAGCTCTCTAGTTTGGCGTTCTCTGAATGAGAGATAAGCTAGGATAATGCTGGTTGGTATTCCGAATCTATACACCTCAGAGGTAGCTGGTCCCTCATGATGGATAAATCATCGGAGTTAGAGCGACGATGTGATCAGTTTTATGATTGTCTTAATATAACACATTGCATTTCGATGAGTATTTGAGACGGGGTTGTTGGGCAAAAAAAAGAAAAAACCGAACCATAAAAGAATCCGAAGTGTTCAGTATGTGGATCATTGATGAGACCCCTCTTGGAGTAGCTTCAGGGGACCATGTCACAGAGTTGAATCCACTGATTGCCGTGATAGATCATCATCATCATCATCATCAAAGAAAGTTAACCCGGATAATTGTGGCTTCCTCGGACAATATCGCTCGTGGATGAGGGGCATTCAAGCTCGTGTGAAGGAGCCTACAAACCATTATGAGATACCCCTTCAAAAGCTATACGCATCCCATAGAATTCTGAGAAGATCGTCCAGGGGGCAGCGAATACGATGTTGGCGAAGTCGTTCTTGACCATTCTAACTTTACATATCTGCATCACTCTTTTCTTGAATTGATCAAGATCTTCTGAATCCCTGAGCTTCTTGAAGTTGTAGGACACATAAGGGTGCTTCACGAACCCGTCAGCCACAAGTTGGAATGTAGCGCTGCTCTTCTTGTTCTCACAATCCACGGCGAATTCTGCGTACGGCCAGACAGTACTCTTGACAAGCAAGTTGACAGTCATCCCTCTATAACGATATTGATAGTGGCCTGGTTGTGGGACGAGCCCAACCCTTTTGAGTGTGACACGCTTGCCCTCGAAAGTCATCTCATTATAGTCACCGGATGTGAATGTGAGAGTACGAAAATCTCCACTGACGGGCTCGACCTTGCGGCACGTACTCCTGACTCTTTCGAAGACCGCGGTGAAGTTCTCGTGGCCAGGGCCGATGTTGTACTGTCCCGAACGACGAGTGGGAGAGAGAGTTAATGGACCCAGCTTGGAAGTGGTTACAAAAGGCGATCCACAGTACAACTTAATATTCATCAACTTATCTTCCCCGATGTACACCCAGAGTTTGTAATTCGGGGATGGAGAATAGTATCTCCCAACGGTCTGAGCGTCGGCGACGAAGAGTAAGTAGATGAGCGGTCCCAGAGAGAACAGCATCGTAAAGAATTCTGAAGACGTCACAGAAAGAAGACATAATGGCCAGCATGGCCAACGCCGTGTATCATTTATCATACACCTCGACAAGTAACAGAGGTCATACCAAATTGACTGCCACTGACGTCACGAGCTGCACTGGCTTTTTTGCTTAAAATACTATAACAGTAGATACTGGGCGAGGGATTGGTATATCCGAAGTGCTCTTCTCTGTATCAACTATATCAACTTCTATCGCTTCCCATCGAACGTCCGACCCCGTTATGCAAAACGCTAACGTAATACGCAATGCGTATTACGCATTACACAACACGCAGTGAAGCGTGAGACGGATTAAGTGTATACGATCATGTCTCGTTCTGGTCATACAGCACTAAGGTCATTGGGCGAGTGGAAGTGTTCTGAACGCAAATCCGAGGCTGTCTGAGATCACAAAGTCCCCGAGCTCCTCTCGAGGCTTCATTGATTTTGCTAATTATATATGGACAGCGTCATGTTTCTCTTACCGCTCACGTTACCTTCCGGGAAAACGTGAACTTGTATTCTATGCTACATTGGTGGTTTACGATTTTTACGTTCAATCTCCACGCTTTTTTTAGTTTCACGCTGAAATACTAGTCGTACAATGTACGACTAGTATTTCAGCGTGAAACGTTTGTACGACGTACATGTCAGAGACACGCGGATCGAGATCCTAGGCATCGAATGGAGGTCCTCAATAGTATCACGCTAATACTCTTTCACGAATACGAATGCTGAGAGAGTTTCATTCTCGACTCGGCTGCTGCTACCACGAACCAAAGGGAAACTTTCCTTGTAAAAACAGGAGCTCCCACGTATGGTTGCGAGACGCTGTATACACCCTCGCTGAGACGAACCTTCAGCCAAAAGACTTGCGATCTGCTACCGCCTCCGAAATCGAGGTAATTCATCAGGTCCCTAGTGGATGGACGAATAAGGCTTAACTTCAGCCGCTGTAAGTACAATAAGACGACGCAGAGAGCATTCGCGTCGCAACCTCAAAGTCACACAGCACAGACATCAGGTTTTTTATCGCTTAGAACTCGCTGCCGCTCATTCGGGATCTGCGGGAATGCTTGTAGGGATTTTTCGATCAGGGGAGATCTCGGAAACGAGTTTGAAAGAGCGTGAAAATATGACTCATTTTCATGATCTGCAACTATCTCTTTTATTAACGTCATTAGGCCATGTGTGAGCCTCGCTCTCATCGGTATCCTTCGCAGCAATAACGGTCCGTGATGTAAACTCGTCCAACCGTTCAACAGTGTTGAATCAACACGTTATTAGCAATGATAAGCAGTTTACATGGTAGAAGAGAGTGTCAACTCCATACGGAAGATATCTTCTATGAATCGTAGATAGTCCATCTTACCTGTCCGACAAAACAGGACATGATCGTTCACTCTCATTTCATGCAGTGTCCAAGGGCTAATCTACATAAACTAGATCGGATATCTCATGGCATGAATATTGGATGCTTGATGATGCCAACTAATCATCATCGAATGGATGAGTTATCCCCGGGTTTCCTCTGGAGTCCGAATTTCTTGTGAAGGAAATGTTTGCCTCCTAAAGTAGGTGGAGGGTCGTCGGGACGAACTCACAGGGCAATTATTGCGATAGGTTTTAGAACACCAAATGAACTGTCGCTTCGTTCAGAGACAGTATAGCGCCCCTCAAGCGAGGAACGACGTATGATCGAATTTCAAGTTCAATCGAAGAGGAGCTCAACCTCTAGACCAACTTCCGAGTGTTGTTGCAGATAGCGGTATATAATATTTTGTGGCACTTTGCTGGGCCATAATATCCTATTGTTTGTGCTGTCAAACACTTCAACTTAGCAGTTATTGTCTCGATGCTCACCATCAGCAGTCAGATGTCCCCTCAATGCCTCTTTGATTTCCTCAGGACGCATCTTCCAACCACCCAGTATTTCGTTGATATCATCAACTTCGATGAAACCAGAAGGCCCGTGCGCTTCCTCACTAAGGAAAATACAAAGAAGCCTACGAATTGTGTCAAGCCCATTCGTCTGTCCAATGGAGTTTCGCCTGCTTCATGAGAAATGGCGTAATATTCCAGTTGAAAAAAACGGGATATTGGCCGGTCAGATGTTTTTCCGCGAAGTGGAATGTGAAATATGCTTTTCACCGGTGTTCGACATGTAACAGGTAAAAACTCCAATGAATATCATCCGCATCTTGCGTCTATTGTGCTCTAAATACGGCAGGTAGTTATCATCTACAGAGTTTCAGTAGTTGACTACGACACCAAATAAGGTCGGGTGAACACCTCTTGTCGCCTCTGGTCGCGTCAAGTTTCGCGTTGCCCGTCTTTCCACTGATCGTCCTCCTGGATGCTTTTGCTAACATCGCTGATTGCCCCGGTCTGCGGCGTCGTTCCGTCACATCCTCGTGTTGGAAGGCCTCAAGAAGCCTGTCGAGTTCAAAAACTCCTCATCAGCGGTTAACGATAGTGGACGGAAAGTTTCCGTCTTCTACGGTCGGAAACGGTATGAGCTTAGATATTTGAATCCAGATGAAATCACTGAGTTCGGCCACTCGCCGAGTGATGAGAGTGTCAACCGGCTGCAACTCCTTCAAAAGCTCAATCACCTGCTTGAGATTCAGTCGAGAGTGTTTGGCTGAGTCTGAGATATCAAGCTTATGGTCGTGAGATTCCGAACAGGCTACGTGAAGTCTCTAGCAAGCCAACCCTACTAGTTCAACTATCAGGTGAACCTCGAATCATATTTTAACGATGCGCAAGGCTCCCATTATTTTAATGCGACCAATGTGGCGTTAATTTTCGGCGTGATTCCACGATGGTTTTCAAAAACCCATCGTAGAATCACATGATGACGCTTGACTGTTGGACTCGGTTACAGCGACTATTAACTTGCCATATTAGACAAGAAAACACTATCGTTCTGTCCACTGATTGGTAGTTTAATCTCGTTAAGTGTCGTCATCGAGGAATATGAAGTTCATGTAATTGTTGTATATGCATTATCGTCTGAGTCTAGTTGATAGTTTTCACTCAATTGTCTGTATCCGGTAACTTCTTCCACTCTCCTCTCCAGATCTGGCTCAGCTGGCCTGATGCCGAACGTCATCAACAATGATGCAGTTTGTTGATAGGTAATGCTAAGAAGCACTAGGTCCCCGGTTCGATCCCGGCATTTGTCGTTTTCATTCACCTCCCTTTTGGAACGTCAAATAATTCACTCGTCTTTCTCCATCGCGGAGCAGAAGCTCCGTTTTTTTCAAGTTGTTGACGGAACGCCATGACGACCTCTTCGAATCGCCACTCGGGAATTCCGTATCTAATGATCAACAGAATCTTCGCTGTGCGCGAAGACACGTCTATGATATCTTCAATGATCAATCTCACTCAGCGAAATCAGTCTGTTGGGTAGTTGTTCACGGACGTACTGAACAACAATTCACCATTCAAGACCTTCGGTGAATACGGCGGAAACCAACTTGAACTGTGTCAACCGAAAGCGCTATTATTTTCCGGTACGACGAAAACACTAATTTAATATCACTGTGAAGCTTATCATACTAAATGTGATACATAGGGATGTAGCCTCTCAACTCGACTTCTGGGATTTACGCTGTACCAGTGTAATGAGAGTAGACTGATAGCTAGTATATCAGGCGTGAATGAGTCCAATAACCGAAGGACTTAGAATGTGAGTCAAGAGATTACATCAATAGCATACCTTTCAATGGCAACGAGGTGTGGTCCCCAAACTGTATATCGAGGCAACTACGCGCAGACAACAGGACTACACTTACTTGAGCATGCATTCGGAATCGTCCGCAGAGGATTCAATGGAGTCTATCTCGGTGACGGTTCGTAACGTCAACCCGGCCATCTATACTATACCACTCAACACGTTATTAGCAATAATAACCGATTTACATGCTAGAAGAGAGTGTCAACTCCATACGGAAGATATTTTCTATGAATCGTAGATAGTCCATCTTACCTGTTCGACAACACAACGCATCGCTCAGTCTCATTCCATGCAGTGTTCAAGGGCCAGTCTAGACCAACGCGATGGAACATCTTATGAAATATATATTGGATTCTTGGTGATACCAAGTAAGCGTTATCGAAGAGCTAAGTTATCCCCGGGTTTCCGAACTTTCTCGAAGAAAATATTTGCATTCTGAAGCGGGTGAAAGGTCGGTTCGATGGGAGCATTCACAAGGCAATTATCGCGATTAGAGGTAGAACAGCAAATCTTCGTTCAACGACAGCATAGCGCTACTCAAGTGCGGCACGATCTACAAACGAGTTGCAAGTTCAATCTCGAATCCAGCCTCATCGGAGTGTTGTTGCTGATAGTGGCATATGACAGTTTGTGCTGTCAAACACTACAACTACTTATTGTCTCGGTGCTCACCATCGGCAGTCAGTAGTCCTCTTAATGCCTCGTTGATTTCCTCAGGTCGCATCTTCCAGCCGCTCAATATTTCAATGATATCATCAACTTCAATGAAGCCAGAAGGGCCGTGGGCTTCCTCACTAGAAAAAGAACCAAAGAAGCCTACGAATCGTGTCGAGCCTTATGTTAGATCTGCTGAATCTCATCCTCATCCTGTGCCCATCTCACGCCAAATACGTCAGATAATGATCATTGTGTTTCACAGTCGGCAACGACACCCACAAGATTGTCTGAGCACCTCTTGTCGCCTCTGGTCGCATCAAATTTCGAGTTGCCCCTCTTTCCACTAATCGTCCTCCTGGATGCTTTTGCTAACATCGCTGATTGCCCCGGTCTGCGGCGTCGTTCCGTCACATCCTCGTGTTGGAAGGCCTCAAGGAGCCTAACGAGGTCAACGGTAGAGGACGGAAAGTTTCCGTCTTTTACCATCGGAAATGATGTGATGTCATTCGAGCAGATAAAAAATCCCAATGTTTAAAGTCAGATGAAAACACCGAGTTATCGGGTGAAATTCACTGAGCTCACCCGCGACTCACCGACTGATGAGAGTGTTCACCGGTTGCAACTCCTTCAGAAGCTCAATCACCTGCTTGAGATTGAGTCGAATGTGTTTGGCTGAGTCTGAGATACGAAGTTGATGGTCGTGAGGTTCCGAACAGGGTACCCGAAGTCGGCTTTAACCGTAAATGAATATGCTCTCACAATCGGTTCCTAATAATTCAATTATCGGGAGGACCTCGAATTATGGCTTAACGATGCACAGTGCTTTTAATGAAGTCGACGCTGGCCGGCGACACTGGATTGTTAGTCTAGAGTTCACTGGGCCAGCGATCATTAACTCGCCAAATTATGCCAGAGAAAGGTTTGGTATTTGATGGGCTCGATGATAGCTGATCATCATAATTTAATCTCGTTGACCGAATTCACTTCGGCAATTCGGCGAATTGCCGTTATAGACATATCCACGACTGAAGTCACGTATTCGTGGTATTTGCATTATCATCTGAATGTTTGATCGAGATGATAATTTTCACCTAATTGTCTGTGTCCGGTAACTTCTTTCACTCTCCTCTCCAAGGCTTGTTCGGCTGGCCTGATGCCGAACGTCATTAACAATGATGCAGTTTGTTGATAGGTAATGCTAAGAAGAGCCAGGTCCCCGGTTCGATCCCGGCATGTGTCGTTTTAATTCACCTCTCCTTCGGTACGTCAAGTAATTCACCCGTCTTTTGCCATCGCGGAACAGGCGCTCCATTTTTTTCTAGTTGCTGACAGAACGCCATCACAACCTCGTTGAATCTCCACTGGGGAATGCCGTATCTAATGACCAACGAAATCTTCGCTGTGCGCAGAGACGCATCCATGATATCTTCCATGATCAATCTAACTCAGCAAATTGACCTGTCGGGTAGTTCTTCACGGACGTACTATACAATTTATCAGAACTTCTGCAAATAAGGGCGAAAACGAATTTCGATCATGCCAAACGGAAAGTTTCGGCGAAAACGATGCAATTTTTCAGTGTTCATGTCATTGTGAAGGTTATCATACTAGGTAACCGATACATAGTGATGTAACCTCTTGAGCTCAGTCCTGAGTCTTCCGCTGTACCACTGTTATAGGAATAGAATGATAGCTAGGTTATCAGGCGTAAGCGAGTCCAATGACCGAGTTAATAAAAGACCCAGAACTTGAGGTAAGCGGTTGCATCAGTAGTATACCCTTCAATGGTAACGAGTTGTGGTGCTCTCTCAGCTACACTTTATATCGAGACTAGCACGCAAAGGAAGCAGGATCACGCTCACTTAAGCATGCATTCAGAATCGTTCGCAGAGGAGTCAATGGAGCCTATCTCGATGGTGCTCATTGAGAATGGATAACGGGAAAAGAATTACCACGTATAAAGTTACCACAATATCTACTCCTGGTTTAGTACTCAGTAGCATTGGACCAATATCACCGGCACGAGCATAGCACGAGGTGGGAGGTTTCGAACAACTAAACTGTCAAGATTGGGGCGAGCGCGCAACCTACCACGATTTGTCAATAGCGTTTTTAGCTACTGCAATCTTCATCAGCATTCCTTCTTCATTATGATGACCAATCAAATCTTACCACCTCTATCGGGTGTGACTGTAATCGAGTTTGGTGGCCTCGCTCCTGCGCCATTCTGCGGTATGGTCTTGGCCGATTTCGGTGCTACTGTTGTGAGAATTGACAGAATTGGTGATGATCATTATGACGTATTCGATAGAGGAAATAAAATAAATATCAAAATTGACATCAAGTCCGCTTTAGGAGGTAAAATCATCCGAGAATTACTGCGATCAGCGGATGTTCTCATTGATCCTTATCGCCCGGGAGTTTTGGACAACCTTGGTTTCGGCCCAACACAAGTATTGGAGAATATCAACTCAAGAATCATCTACACTCAGCTGACGGGATATGGCCAATCGAAAGATACTCCTGAACGGCAATATGCTGGTCATGATATTAATTATATTGCAGCTAGCGGCGTTTTGGATCTCTTACCAAATCGACTCCCACCAATAAACCTCCTCGCAGACTTCGCAGGAGGCGGTCTCATGTGTGCTTTGGGGGTTTTATTGGCGCTGCGTCGAAGAGATAGAACTGGAACAGGTGAAGTTATTGATTGTAACATGGTTCACGGAGTAGCCTATCTTTCGACTTTCTTGTATGGTATGATTGCGAAAGAAACGCCTGTGTTAAATGAGCGGAAAAACGGCGGAGGAATATTGCGCTTTGAAAGTCATTTTTATAACGT
This sequence comes from Perkinsus marinus ATCC 50983, assembly GCF_000006405.1. Classification (NCBI taxonomy): domain Eukaryota; phylum Perkinsozoa; order Perkinsida; family Perkinsidae; genus Perkinsus; species Perkinsus marinus. The sequence goes on from NW_003200720.1 coordinate 210,797, forward strand.
TTATGAGACGCTCGATGGTAGGCATCTCGCGGTGGGAGCGATTGAACGGAAATTCTATCAGAAATTCCTGCAGGGTATGCATGTGGAAGATGACGAGGAATTCATTGTTGGCTATGTTGATTCCAGTCGGTGGCCGGGGCTGATCAAACGGACTCGGAAAATTATTAAAGGAAAGAGTATGGAGGAATGGATGGGCATTTTTGATCTTCGAGAATCGTGTGTTTCTCCTGTGTTAACGATAGATGAGGCTGAAAGAAATCCGAATTTATTTTCCCCAGGAGGAAAGTTGCCAAAACGAGCACCTGTGTTGAAGGGATCGGCTGTGGAAAAGATATCATCACGCACAACGGAGATTATGGACTATCTGAAGTCTGATGTTGTGAAAGGAGCCATTGCAGCGGGAGTGGTTATTGTACCGAAGATTAGGAGTAATATCTGATGATGGAAGATACGAGTGTGATCTCGCATGATTCAGTTGAGATTATATCATTTTCTATAGCTTTTTCTGAGTTTTCAAGTTGTTTTCAATGCATGTTATCGCTCTAGTCCACGACCCTCCCGAACGGGCTTCCGTCACCCACGAAGAAAGCATCTTGTAGAAAGGACGATGCCCTGTTGATTCTTCCTGGGCTAGTAGCACCTAGCGGTCCTCGAAAGGTTCTAAAGATGCACCCGTCGGTATTCTTCTCTTCCAGATTTTTTTATTGTTCAGCACTGCTACTTTCCATGGGTATAACATAGTTGGGGTATCACGATCGTGTAATACGTGGTGCTCTGGTGCGTATCTATGGAAGAGGAAACTATGTCGTGTATCATTCAGTGGTGAGTCTCACTCCGAAGCAAGGAGGAGGTAAAGAGGAGTCGTCATCTTGGTCTAGTAGTAGTATCTTACTACTAGTGTCAGAGCAGGTAAGATCGGCTCGGTCTGTTATTGACGGGACAAGGCTTTCTCAGGAGTGGTCGCAGGTCAGGGAAAAGAGTCGCTTCGTGAAGAATAGAAGAGCAAATCATATGCGAGGCAACGCGAGAAGGGGATTGGCTTGAAGCTCCCTGAGGTAAGACTCAGCAAAGCCGGTATCAATAGGAGTAGCTCTGACTCTTAGAGGAGAGCGAGGGGCTATACTTGGGGGTAAGAGAACAAGTCTCGTCTCAGTCATACTTCGTGGCCCCATTCAATGGGGCACACTGGACAAATGTATGGCTGGCATAGCGGCCCCATTCAATGGGGCATACCGGACAAATGTATGTCTGGCATAGCGGCCCCATTTAATGGGGCACACTGGACAAATGTATGGCTGGCATAGCGGCCCCATTTAATGGGGCACACTGGACAAATGTATGGCTGGCATAGCGGCCCCATTTAATGGGGCACACTGGACAAATGTGTGGCTGGCATAGCGGCCCCATTTAATGGGGCACACTGGACAAATGTGTGGCTGGCATAGCGGCCCCATTTAATGGGGCAAACTGGACAAATGTGTGGCTGGCATAGCGGCCCCATTCAATGGGGCACACTGAACAAATGTATGGCTGGCATAGCGGCCCCATTTAATGGGGCACACTGGACAAATGTATGGCTGGCATAGCGGCCCCATTTGATGGGGCACACTGGACAAATGTGTGGCTGGCATAGCGGCCCCATTTAATGGGTCGCACTGGACAAATGTGTTGCTGGCATAGCGGCCCCATCTAATGGGACACACTGGACAAATGTGTGGCTGGCATAGCGGCCCCATTTAGGGGGGCACACTGGACAAATGCGTGGTTGGCATAGCGGCCCCATTTAGGGGGGCACACTGGACAAATGCGTGGTTGGCATAGCGGCCTCATTCAATGGGGCTCACGGGTAAATGCGTGGCTGGCCTAACGGCCCCATTCAATGGGGATCACGGAACGAATAGGTTTGACATAGCTGCCCTATGCGGCGGACTAAACTATTCAGAATTCCATCCGGCTGACGGGGCCGCTATGCCAGCGGTTCGTGACGGACTGGGATATGACATGCATAAGTAGGGGAATTAGTTAGGTGCATACGTGGAGATTCAGGAACGAGAAGTCCCTTAAGCGATGCGTTTCAGGAATGCAAGTCAATACCGTGATTTAGGATTGTCGTGAATGGGGGTCTCCAATCGTATGAAGTAACCAGCAATAGTAATTGATATATACTACAGCAGTATTACTATTCTACACCAATGGCGCCTATCAGAGATTCTCCGACGGAGAAGCTTCATGCATGTCGTGAGTCACTCGTAAGTCGTACTATGACCAATCAATGGAACCCAAAACATGGATAAATATTCTGTAACCTATTCTTTGTCAAGACTGAAAATCTTCCTGTGATGCACAATAATATTGTGACAATATCGGCTAGGTTTTCAACAACCATTGATTTCGAGCAGGAAGATCCAACAACGGACCAAGCAACGGAACTTATCGATCTGTTGAAAAATTCTTTGAGATAATCCAATGATGAGATAGAACGACAGGGGATAAAGTCTGAAAATGAAGCGAGAGACGTCACGGAAAACGTCAAAGACAAGATTTTTTGGCTCGATGATGTTCGGAGCTCGTAACTTTGGAGGGAGGGATTATTCACCTCGGAAGGAGCGGCTGGAAACTTGTTTAAGAGCCTCTTGAACAGCCTTGAGAGCGTCCACTTCTCCTATATCAGGCAGATTGAACTTATTGGGTATACCAGCTGTCCTAGAATTGATGATAGTGTCCGTTATACTCTGGCCTTTGAGACCCAAAGTAGCCAGTAAAGCCGCGGCACCGGCAACCGTAGGAGTCGACATCGATGTACCACTCATATAACCATATGATTCAAATCGCATCGTCGAGTAGATATCAACACCGGGAGCGGCGATCTTCGTAACCGAGCCAGCATTCGAAAAGTCAGCCATAGAGACGGTCTTGGTTGGGTCAGAGGTACTGGCAGCGACGCAGAGCATAGGTGTGAAGTCTTCCGCGTAGGAGCAAGGATAATATGGCGCATTGTCCAGGCTGGCTCCTGTATTACCGGCAGCGGTAACCGCAACATGCCCAGCAGCAGCAGCGTTCTTGAAACCAGTTCTTTCAACTGAATTTGTGTAAGCACCGACATACGAATGGGAGGACACTGTAGCCCCATTCTCAACTGCGAAGTTGAGGGCCCTCATTTCGTTACTAATAGTGCCATATCCAAAACCATCAAGGAACTTTAATATCATCAGCTTCACATGAGGCACCGACCCATCAATATTCGCCACACCTGCAATGCCGATGCTATTATTGGTCTGAGCGGCCGCGATACCAGCACAATGAGTACCATGGCCATAGTTATCAGTAACATCCGTAGTGTTCGTTACGAAGTTGTAACCGATAGAGTTGTCAGCTGGGTTCCTCCAGAATTGATTGACCAAATCAGGATGGGTCATGTCAACACCGCTGTCACTGATGGCTAGGACGACATCCTTCAGCTCACGTCCAGCCGAGCGAGCTGCTCGCCAGGCCGCACCGATGTGGATGACCTCGAGATTACGCTGGCAGGAAGAGCCGGGGTCGTTGGTGCCGAGAACCGGATTGCCGCCAGTACAAGTAGCAGATCCTTGGGTTGTATGCGACGGGGGGTACGGGATAAGACTTACCTCGGAGTCGGGCTCACACTGAAATTCAATACCTAGCATATCTTCGGCTTTCCTCAAGTAGTTCAGAATTTGACTGTGACCAACTGAGCACTGAGACTCTACAATCTGTATCCCTATCGCCTTCAAGTCATACACCATGCCATCTTTTGCGAAGCATCGCTCACACTCACGGTCGTCTTGACTGAGGGTGTATGTCTCTCCACCGGAACCAGCGATGGCCTGTGCCATCATATTCGGTACATGACGGATGTCGAGTCGGGCCCCACGATAAGATATCGTGACCAGCGTACGGTTGGTGGCAGCTCTACCGGAGGCCATGACGTATACGAGTAGTGTCGATAAGAATGCCGAGCGTACTAACATGATAGTATGAAAGATAACTCCTGACATTCTAGTCTGATCGTACGCTTAGGCACGCACCAACCGTTCGGCCGGAACCTGTAGTTATATCATGCTCGAGCAGGACGGGGAATATTTTCCTGGACTCGTGGTCTGATCAGACGATAACTTGCAACCGTAATTTCGAATTTGCTCGGAGTAGTCATCATATTTGTGATGTTCACATTGTATATTTTCCAGCATTGAACTTAAACACAGTTGGGTGAGTTTTCATGCTCAAATTTCGAAACACGCGATGTAGGAACAGCGATCGCACAACATTAAAAACCATAATCGTTCGTGTGAGACAGGTGTCTTATGTATGCAACGTGTGCTGCATCGGTATACAAGAAGCATTTGCTTGTTTGGATGGAACTACTCTCACCGTCACTGTTATATCATCGACTATGTTGGTACTTTCTTAGCGTGGTTCTGCATTCTATATCGATGTGCGTTGCGCGTTTCTGCGTTCACTTCTCCCCGTTTTCGCGTGCTTTTCGGAATCCAAGAACCGCGCGAGGTTGCAATCACTGCTTGTTCATGCGGAATGAATCTCAGTGATCGAACTCTCCCATGAGTCGGGTGAAACTCACTGATGAAACTCACTGAGCTCCGCTACCCACCGACTGATGAAAGTGTCTAACGGCTGCGACTCCTTCACAAGCTCAGTCACCTGCTTAAGATTCAAACTGAATCATTCAGTCGAATGTGTTTGGCTGAGTCTGAGATACGAAGTTGATGGTAGTGAGGTTCCGAACAGGGTACCCGAAGTCGGCTTTAACCGTAAATGAGTGTGCTCTAGCAATCGATCCCTACTAATTCGATTATCGAAAGGACCTCGAGTTATGGCTTAACGATGCACAGTGCTTTTAATGAAGTCGACGCTGGCCGGCGACACTGGACTGTTAAACGCTGCTACAGCGACCATTAACTCGCCCAATAATTGGGCTCCATAAACAAAACTTTCTGGTATAATTGGGCCCCAATTATACCAGAAAGTTTTGTCATTTAATGGGCTCGATGGTAGCTGATCATCATAATCTAATCTCGTTGACCGAATTGCCGTTATAGACATATCCACGACTGAAGTCACGTATTCGTGGTATTTGCATTATCATCTGAATGTTTGATCGAGATGATAATTTTCACCTAATTGTCTGCGTCCGCTAACTTCTCTCACTCTTCTCTCCAAGTCTTGTTCCGCTGGCCTGATGCCGAACGTCATCAACAATGATGCAGTTTGTTGATAGGTAATGCTAAGAAGAGCCAGGTCCCCGGTTCGATCCCGGCATGTGTCGTTTTAATTCACCTCTCCTTCGGTACGTCTAGTAACCCACCCGTCTCTTTCCATCGCGGAACAGGCGCTCCATTCCTTTCTAGTTGCTGACAGAACGCCATCACAACCTCGTTGAATCTCCACTGGGGAATGCCGTATCTAATGACCAACGAAATCTTCGCTGTGCGCAGAGACGCATCCATGATATCTTCCATGATCAATCTAACTCAGCAAATTGACCTGTCGGGTAGTTCTTCACGGACGTACTATACAATTTATCAGAACTTCTGCAAATGCCGAAGGGCGAAGGGCGAAAACGAATTTCGATCATGCCAACCGAAAAGTTTCGCCGAAAACGATGCAATTTTTCAATGTTCATGTCATTGTGAAGGTTATCATACTAGGTAACCGATACATAGTGATGTAACCTCTTAAGCTCAGTCCTGAGCCTTTCGCTGTACCACTGTTATAGGAATAGAATGATAGCTAGGTTATCAGGCGTAAACGAGTCCAATGACCGAGTTAATAAAAGACCTAGAACTTGAGGTAAGCAATTGCATCAGTAGTATACCCTTCAATGGTAACGAGTTGTCGGTTGGTCAACTGTTGAACTCTAAACTTTCTCTTTCGCCACCACGAGTGTCTTCTCCTGAAACTTGACCGAATGAGTGGGAGGCTACAGATCGACTTGTGCTTTGCGTTCAATCTTTTCAGGGCGGATTCGCTTGGGACACATCATCGAGGCCCGAACGTTGGGTACGGAGGCTGAGCGACTAAGTGAGTTCTTGATGGATTCTTGTGGTTTGTCTGGGAGTGGTTCTTCTGAGGCGCCTCTGAATCGAGAATCTCGACTCGAGATGGAGGATAACTCAATAAGTTTCACTTGGACGTGGCCCTGTTTTGTGATTGTTGGTCGAGCTTAGCGGAGCGGTGCTCGTAGGGATTGTATTGAGCTTTTTTTGCATGCCGACATTCCTTCGTAAGCTCTCTTTTTTCAAGTGCGGCAGGAAAGACAGACCATCGTAGTATACCACCGTGTTTTGCATCGCTCAGCCGGCTGCATATAATTTTGTTATCAGTACGGTGCCGTTGGTGGCGCATGGAGAGGAGGGAGATGGTGCTGATATCGTGATGGACGGTATCGACATCGAATGCGGTATATGCAGAGCTTCGAGGAAGATCCCGGAAGAGGCGAATAATTTTCTCTGTGAAGTCTGCGAGTAGGAGGTTAACCTCGACTGAGTCTCATACCACTCCTTGGGCAGATCAGTCAATCGAGTAATCGTCTATCCATTGGGCGATCGCGGTGTGGATGTCGTTGAAGATCCCTCCTGCACGTTGCCTCGTCAAAGGGGAGCGGTCCACGGCTTTCAACTCTCGGAAGATTCCCAAAAGTAGGAAACGTTGAGAAAATGGAAGATTGCAAGATTTCGATCAGGGCCGCTTTACTACCCTGCAGCATCTGTCTTGATCGTCCTGGAGATTGCGTATTGCTTCCGTGCAATCACGGAGGTTTCTGCCAGGTAGATGCTGTGGTCGCGCATTTGAAATCGATCCTATGATCGATTATGTTTTCAGGTTTGCAGTATTTATGTTGGATGTAATCTTGCTGTTGGAGGTCGCCATTGCCCTAAATGCCGTGAATACATCGATCAAATCATTCGCATTGGAAAGATCCACGAGATGGTGAGGATATCGCGCGCGCCCTGGTGATCGATTTGGACAACTCGTGGTACGATAGACTTGTTCTTAGGAGCTGAAAGGGAATCCTGTCGCCCTACCGATGCCGTTGGCGGATGAGAAGCCTCCGGAGGTAGGACGAGTCAATGAATGAGTATCTTCACGCACGGTGAAGATTTCGCTCGTAGGCAGCAGCTCCGGTGGGTATCGAACGATCAAAGGGAAATAGGAGGCAGGAAGCCCCCAAGAGAGGGACGACTACTACTACGGTCGGTAGCAGTAGCTGCAACAATACTCCCAACCCGTCGGTTGCTGGTGATGATGATGATATCGATGGAGATACGAACAAAGTGACCTCCCATCTTGAATTGGGAATACTGCTTTCCTCAGAGCCCTCGTAACGAGTCAGCTCCGGGTACCCTCCCGGCAGTTTTCGCGGTCGAACTGACGTCACCGCGATTCCGCGATTGTGAAGAACGAGCGGAACCGAAATCGACCCTGCAGTGATTCAGATTTTCTAATTCGAAAGAATCTAACAGGACTAACCGAAAGAGCTATCTTTTATATTTACTCTCATATTTCTCATTGATCAGTAGTTCTTATTTTTACACTGTAGTTTGAGTGGCTGAGGTTAGCGAAAATCTCAGAAGCTTCGTACTGTCGAGTTCGATCTTCCCGTGAGGACTTGTAGCCAGTGTCGTTCAAAATGGGTGGTAAGAGAAAACGGCAAGATACGTCTTCTCCCATCGCGCTCCCGGCAGCTCCTACTACGAGGAAGGTGTCGGTGAAGACGGTGCCTCGTGATGGGGAGATGTTTTATTTGTTCAAGTCGGAGCCGGAGAGTCGTATTGAGAAAGGCGTGGACATGAAGTTCAGCATTGATGATTTGGCCGCTAGTCCGAACGGCACGGCTGAGTGGGATGGGGTGAGGAACTATCAGGCGAGGAATCTGATGAGAGAAATGAAAGTTGGCGACAAGGGCTTCTTCTACCACTCCAATTGCAAACCCCCTGGTATAGTAGGTAGGGGTGGTGTGCTGCTTTATGATTGGTAACTGAGTGGTGATAGGTATTGTGGAGGTGGTCCGAGAGTCCTATCCGGATGATACCCAGTTCGATCCCAAGAACCCGCATTTTGATCCGAGAAGTGGCAAGGAGGAACCCAAATGGGATATGGTTGATATCAAGTAAGTGTATCGCTTACCGCGAACAGCCAAGGGCAGCATCCATTCGACAGTAATTCCCTGTAGCGAGCCGTTGTCGAATCCGGATCCACTAATGCAGTAAAAGGATATATATTCGCCTTCTTAGCTGAGATTAAAGTTTCCTTACTAACTGAGGGAGTTTATATACGACTTCGGTCAGAGGTGTACGAGAATTTCCTCAACATTTTCATGTGGTCACCGACACGTGTAGTTGACCATGTGCATATTTCCTCCCCACACCGCACTAATGGTTGGTATTCTGAATGCAGTAATTGAGATTTGATATATATTCACATCGTTATCTCAGATTCATTCGTAAACTTAGTAGGAAGATCTCACTTGATGAACTGAAGGCCTACCGTGACAAGGAGGTAAGTGAAGAATCGTGAGAAGTTCTGGAGAACTTAGCCGTGTGCTTTCCTCAGCTTTCTTCGATGGGTCTGTTCACCACGGCCAGGTTGTCAGTTCAGCGTGTTACTCCCGCGGAGTGGGACTTCATTCTTTCCCTAGAGGGGGTGTCGGAAGACGATGATGATGCAACTGGCAATAAGGCATGAATTCGATCCTCGATTTTCATCAGTGCATGTGTTTTGTTCTGTGATGAAGTCAGAGATTATTCAATTTTATGACACAATTTTCGGGTCGAAAATTTATCAGACAGCCTGGGTCAGGACTATTCTCCGGGAAAGAACTCTGTGATGGAAAATATCCAGTATTCAGGGAATCAACGAATCTATCACTTCGTTATCAACACAGTCAACATGCAGCAGCAGCAGCTTAGGTTCAAACGAACGTAGATCAAGAACAGTTCTCAACGCCACTTTGCTCACTAACTGATACAGAATGAGACTCTGGCAAAACCGTACACTAAGAACGACCAACAAATCTGACTCTATCAGGATCTGACTATACTCTATAGTGAGCTCACCTAGCGACTAGTTCGGAAAATGCACCCCGGTTCCTCCATTCTCTCGCCTTTTTCTAATTGTTCAACAATGCTTGTGGAAATTTTCGCGGAAAATTTTCATGCCTGTGACCGATTTCCGCTTTTAACCTCATGTGAGACTCAGTTTAAACAATATTAATCTTTAATCGTGATCAATGATCTACAATCTGCTCACAACTCGATTCACCTTTCCCCCCTGCCCAGGTAGAGCGACGTGCTGAGCTAGTAGTCACAATGTCAGCACTGAGCTCATTGCAGTATTGACGAATTGGCGGTGAAATGCGTCGCTGTCCAGGAGAGAGCATTCGAGTATGCGAGCGATAGTGGATTTCGGACGCATGTTCGGGCAAGT
>NW_003200720.1:220358-229799 GCF_000006405.1 Perkinsus marinus ATCC 50983
CGGAAGATTCCCAAAAGTAGGAAACGTTGAGAAAATGGAAGATTGCAAGATTTCGATCAGGGCCGCTTTACTACCCTGCAGCATCTGTCTTGATCGTCCTGGAGATTGCGTATTGCTTCCGTGCAATCACGGAGGTTTCTGCCAGGTAGATGCTGTGGTCGCGCATTTGAAATCGATCCTATGATCGATTATGTTTTCAGGTTTGCAGTATTTATGTTGGATGTAATCTTGCTGTTGGAGGTCGCCATTGCCCTAAATGCCGTGAATACATCGATCAAATCATTCGCATTGGAAAGATCCACGAGATGGTGAGGATATCGCGCGCGCCCTGGTGATCGATTTGGACAACTCGTGGTACGATAGACTTGTTCTTAGGAGCTGAAAGGGAATCCTGTCGCCCTACCGATGCCGTTGGCGGATGAGAAGCCTCCGGAGGTAGGACGAGTCAATGAATGAGTATCTTCACGCACGGTGAAGATTTCGCTCGTAGGCAGCAGCTCCGGTGGGTATCGAACGATCAAAGGGAAATAGGAGGCAGGAAGCCCCCAAGAGAGGGACGACTACTACTACGGTCGGTAGCAGTAGCTGCAACAATACTCCCAACCCGTCGGTTGCTGGTGATGATGATGATATCGATGGAGATACGAACAAAGTGACCTCCCATCTTGAATTGGGAATACTGCTTTCCTCAGAGCCCTCGTAACGAGTCAGCTCCGGGTACCCTCCCGGCAGTTTTCGCGGTCGAACTGACGTCACCGCGATTCCGCGATTGTGAAGAACGAGCGGAACCGAAATCGACCCTGCAGTGATTCAGATTTTCTAATTCGAAAGAATCTAACAGGACTAACCAAAAGAGCTATCTTTTATATTTACTCTCATATTTCTCATTGATCAGTAGTTCTTATTTTTTCACTGTAGTCTGAGTGGCTGAGGTTAGCGAAAATCTCAGAAGCTTCGTACTGTCGAGTTCGATCTTCCCGTGAGGACTTGTAGCCAGTGTCGTTCAAAATGGGTGGTAAGAGAAAACGGCAAGATACGTCTTCTCCCATCGCGCTCCCGGCAGCTCCTACTACGAGGAAGGTGTCGGTGAAGACGGTGCCTCGTGATGGGGAGATGTTTTATTTGTTCAAGTCGGAGCCGGAGAGTCGTATTGAGAAAGGCGTGGACATGAAGTTCAGCATTGATGATTTGGCCGCTAGTCCGAACGGCACGGCTGAGTGGGATGGGGTGAGGAACTATCAGGCGAGGAATCTGATGAGAGAAATGAAAATTGGCGACAAGGGCTTCTTCTACCACTCCAATTGCAAACCCCCTGGTATAGTAGGTAGGGGTGGTGTGCTGCTTTATGATTGGTGACTCAGTGGTGATAGGTATTGTGGAGGTGGTCCGAGAGTCCTATCCGGATGATACCCAGTTCGATCCCAAGAACCCGCATTTTGATCCTAGAAGTGGCAAGGAGGAACCCAAGTGGGATATGGTTGATATCAAGTAAGTGTATCGTCCACCCGGTAACAGCCAAGGGCAGCATCCATTCGACAGGAATTCCCTGTAGCGAGCCGTTGTCGAATCAGGATCCACTAATGCAGTAAAAGGATTTATATTCGCTTTCTTCAGCTGAGATTAAAAGTTTTCTTACTAACTGAGGGAGTTTATATACGACTTCGGGTAGAGGTGTACGAGAATCTCCGCAAAATTTTCATGTGGTCACCGACACGTGGAGTTGACCATGTGCATATTTCCTCCCCACACCGCACTAATGGTTGGTATTCTGAATGCAGTAATTGAGATTTGATATGTATTCACATCGTTATCTTAGATTCATTCGTAAACTTAGTAGGAAGATCTCACTTGATGAACTGAAGGCCTACCGTGACAAAGAGGTAAGTGAAGACTTGTGAGCAGTTCTGGAGAACTTAGCCGTGTGCTTTCCTCAGCTTTCTTCGATGGGTCTGTTTACCACGGCAAGGTTGTCAGTTCAGCGTGTTACTCCCGCGGAGTGGGATTTCATTCTTTCCCTAGAAGGGGCATCGGAAGACGTTGATGAGGCAACCGGCAATAAGGCATGAATTCGATCCTCCATTTTCATAAGTGCATGTGTTTTGTTCTGTGATGAAGTCGGAGATTATTCAATTTCATGACACCATTTTAGGGTCGAAAATTTATCAGACTGCCTGGGTCAGGACTTTTCTCCGGGAAAGAACTCTGTAATGGAGAATATCCAGTATTCAGGGAATCAACGAACCTATCACTTCGTTATCAACACAGCCAACATGCAGCAGCAGCAGCTTAGGTTCAAACGAACGTAGATCAAGAACAGTTCTCAACGCCACTTTGCTCACTAACCGATACAGAATGAGACTGGCAAAGCCGTACCCTAAGAGCGACTAACGAATCTGACTCTATCAGGATCTGACTATACTCTATAGTGAGCTCACCAAGCGACTAGCTCGGGAAATGCACCCCGGTTCCTCCAGGGGGAACCCCGGGGGAACGCGGGTGAGATACTTTCCAAGTTCGGAATCCTGCAGATTTGGAAGACGTTCACAGCTTGAAGTTTCGACTGGCGTGTGTTTTATCATCAGCACCCGACATCTTGAATGACTTCTTAATTGGTCACATCCGTATATCATGTGATCTATCTCTGGGAGAAGCAGAATAGTCTCGAAGACATGTTTCGGGGAAACTCAGAGAGGCTCATCTATCTCAGACTGTGGTTGGCGTGGTCGAGATGACTATCCCTGATGACTCCATAGCTCCCTACGTCGAGGATGCAGTCATAGCCAAGATGTAAGCAGCGTCCATCGTTTGCAGCAAGGATGCAATCCACTGAGTGCCTTCCATTGACGATTAGTTCGCATCCAGAACCTCGACTTTTCAGGCCTGAGGCAAGCCGGAAGATTCCCAACGGGATCATTGGCTACATTGATCGTGTATGGTAGAGGGTATCATCGATTGCTTATCAATCCCTGTCGAGTATTCAGGTTGAGGTAGCCAAAAAATACTGGAGGCAAGGTATTGCGAAGAAGCTCCTGCCGGAGTCCCTTGAGCATGTGAGTGGACCGCCGATCCTGTGTAAGATGAGTCCTGCGTATCGCCTAGGTTGAGGCAAGCACACCGAAGCTGGTAGCTATGTATTTGATGGTCGAACGCACGAACCAGAATGCCATCGACCTGTATGAGAAAACGGGATTTGAAAAGATATTGGGTGAGTTTTATCGTCTAGATTCCCGGGGACTTGACATGAAATAATCGTCCCATATTGAACCGCGCGTATCTCACTGTTCATCATCGAAAATGATCCAAATCTTCTGTTGTCAGATATCCTCGGTAAACGCAATATCTTCTTTGCGCGATATCGGCGGTGACCTGCCAACATGGCTGACCGCACATCGGACCCTTGTAGGGAAATCCTTCATCGTTATCAACACTTTTTGTTAAATTTATGTGTTTTACTTCGGTCAGTTTTGAGAGATTTATGACTCAGGCAGTCAGTCCTTTTTTGTGACAATATTGCCATTTTTTAGACATTTTTGTTTGGTTGTGCTCAGTCGAGATAATGTAGCTCAACTATAGCACGACGATGAAATCAGTTATACCGGTGATAACCCCAGACCTGCGTGGTTGTCTCCCAAACGTGCCGCATGAGGGTCCCCAATGGAAGACGTTGGATGGGCATCGCCCCATTCACTCAGCAGGTTTGATCATCCGTGGGAGTAAGAAAACTGCTTTTGCCCCCACAGGAGATGGGCAAGCATGCTCAAGTGCAAAATGAATGTTACGAGAAAAGTATAAGCAAAATCGATACTACTAATACTGGGGGTACGCACGCTGGAGAAGGTTGAAAGTCAAAATTGGAGCTCAGCATCCAATCCAACCCGGAAGATATCAACCCGTTAAATCGTTACATCGTACAATGATAGTTGCCTCCGTTACTGCACTCCACTCTGCGTAGGGCGACACTTCCTTTACCTCGTATTATCACTGAGCTGGACGTGTGCAGGGAGTGTACGGCCTTGACTCACGGCAGGGTATCATTTGTGTTTGGATTGATATGTCTTAGACTGTGAGAGGATAGCATGGAGATCATCTTGTAACAAGATGATCTCTATGCTATGCTAACAAGATTCTTGTTTCTTAATGGTCGCGCGTTGACAGTGAGCGGGGTACTCTTATTCCTAGCTCAATTGAGTGCTTTCCGCCGCATCAATATCTCTTCATTGGATTACCCGAATTCTCGCACTTATTTATCAGTTCACGATGAACTGATATATAACATTGGATCCAGTTATTTCGGTAAATACTGTTTCGCTAAGTTTGAAGCCAGTCCAGGAGGATGGCACATGGCCAACTACAGTACGTGTGTTAGTGGTGATGATGATGCAGAAATTCTGTGGAGTGTTTGCGAGAGCCTTACTGGTTTCTGTACACGCCTACCTGATATCGTGTGTATTCTTTTCTAATTAGTGATGAAACGCCAGAGTTCAGCTGAGGGAAGCGACCATGTATTCCAACACTGCTCGATGGATGCGAATTGTGGGTATAACTTTTGGAAGTTCCCATCCAACTTGATGTAAATACAACACTTGCATGCATATCAGAAACTATCTCTCGCATGGTCCTCACCCACCTCCCTTGGCCTTCTCCTTCGCTATTATCATAGCGTGCCACTTCCGACTAGCCGCCCTTACCTTCATGGATCGCTCACTGTAACCATCCCAAGGCGTTCGACGTCTTATCTTCTTCCTATCGTAGACCACTACTGTGTCCTTAACTACTGTATACCTCTTACCACGTTGCCAAGGCCTTGCCCATCTGAGTTTGGTAGTTCTGATAAGAACAGATTCCCAAAAAACCAGACATTAACTCCTCACTCACTTCTAACCACTTCCAACCGTTTCCCGTCTCACACTCAGCATCGACGAAATACGTGTACCTAACAGCAGCAGGAGCAAAGACATATATCATAGAGAGATGCACGCCGAATTACCGTGGTTTGATCACCTCTTTACCCGGCTTATGCCAGTAGCATCGCAAATGCATCAGAAGACACCTTTGTCGACTTGGAGAGCGACAGAAAGACATGTAGAAAGGGCCACCGAGTAAGGTGATAAAGCGGCAATGCTAAGTGTATACATAATTAATATTATAACGCGTTTTCGCTCGACACTGCACTCCCCTTGATAGGAACCAAGCTCACATCGACTATGTTATGATCCCCTTGTATTGAGATTAACCAGAAGTGTGGTATTCATACTGTGAGGGTAAACTGTCATTATCATCATTCATCCCCAGTATGTTGTCTCCAATGCATCATCTCCCTTGCCTTTTCTACCACATACCTGATAGCAACAAGATCGCTCATTATCTCAGTGTTGAAGTATATCCTCAGCTGAGCTCAGGAGTTTCTTCACACATCATAGAAAGCTTACACACGAATTCACGAGGAAACTTGCAAAAACCAACGAGAATTTTTCAAATTTCCTCGGAACTCCAACATATAAAGTTTCCCCCCGAATGGCGCTACATGCCATCTTCTATTGGAGTGTAGCACGTTTGTGTCGGCTTGCCGTTTACAGTAGCCTCACATGCCCAGCAGATGCCCGCTCGACAATTGTATGGTATTCTTACCTACTCATGACGTGACCGCGCGCCACGAAATTACCCCCCTCACCCCGTGCTTATGGGCGACTTGCAATATGGTTTGATTCGCTGGTTCTTGATATTTATTATTGTTGATTTGGATGGACACCATCTTGGGAGGAGTTGATGCCAATTTGGCTTTCAACGCCAAGCGCTTCGGATGCCTTGAAAATTGAAAAAATTGACACAATTTTTATGGAGAGAGTTAGAGCCTCACTTCAGGAGAGCGATCCGTAGTCGCATCGCTGTCTCGGATGATGACATGCACGAACCAAGTAAAACAACGAGTGGAGAAAAACTACCATTAGGATTGCGGGCTCCACTCTAGTATATGCATTGCCATGTCACCATCAGATACGACACTAACACTAACAACAACAACAACAACAACAACAACAGCAACAACAACAACAACAACAACAATAGCAACAACAACAATAGCAACAACAACAACAACAATAACAATAACAACAATAACAATAACAGCAACAACAACAACAACAACAACAACAACAACAACAACAACAACTCCCAACAAAGTTTTCTCACTGCCAAGTGTATGCTATTTATTCAACTTCCCCGAACCCTGTAAAAGCATCCATTATACTAACGCAAACACTCCTCTGTGTCATCCAAGCTGCCAAGATATGGTACAACACTCCGTCCATTCCTCTCTAGTTGTATAGAGTCTTCATACCAGCTATCAGAGCAATGCTGTTGATATCGGGGAAGCTGATGCAGTCTCCAAAACTTGCCATAAAACGGCGAAGTCAACAACCTGAACTTATGAATGCGAGTGGTAGACCGAATGTAAAATTGACAAAGTGTGGTATTACAAACTCTAAATAACAACTCAGAGATGCTGTCACTATTCTCTTGAGAAGACTATTCGATACTCTAAAGCCTCGTGCGTCGAATGTGTTGATAACACGAGATATACCACCGGACGAAATTCGTTGGTTGCATTTGAGTGCTACTATACAATTAACATGACTACTCCAAGTCGTAGAAATAACTATCTACTCCACTGAATGTGTCAATAACACGTAAAGGGAAGGCAACTTACAAAATCCAATCCTGAATGCAAGGAGCACGCCGAGATGAAGCCTAACTTCTGTGGTTGTCCACAATAGTACGCCAGAAGCCGACCAAAGAGTATCTGATCAATCCTGTGATGGTGGTGAATTGTAGTTGAGGCTCACCAAGCCGCATAGAGCGATAGCTGCTAGGGCGTAGCTGTTGAGAAGTTGTCGTATTATGATGAAGTGATATGATGCATAGAAAGCTGATATCAAAAGGTGGCCGGGGAACTCAGAAATACTCGGATACTTTGAAGTGTTCGCCGATTTATCTAATGATCGAAAATGGAATTTCGGAAAAATTTACCCAGAGTAAAACGCTCACCGGTGTTGTTTTCGAGATCTAGGAAGTCTTCCGCCTCTTCATCAGGGACACTTTGAGGGAAAAAACTGAAGACACCATCAGACGTATCCTAGGTTGAAGCATGTAAGATTCAGATTAGGCCCAATACGGTACCTTTGACCAAGCTCTCTGTGGAGGAACACCCTCCAGAAGAACTCCTCGAGCAACGGGTTCACGAGAGCGAAGTAAATCCCCAACACTATCAATACTGGCATAGACATATCTAAGGTTCATCTTGGTAAGATACGGAATAGGTCCCCAACCTACCAAATCCATAAGATGCGAGTTGGCGTAGGAAATTGGGAATGCACACTGGAAGGCTTCCACCATCGTATCGAGTGCCACACCGTAAGAGTGCGTATCCAACACTACCCAGAGCTGTCACTATACAGAATGAAAGGACGGCAACGAGGAGGTTGGCTTGTCGCAATGCCTGATGGAGTTCGCTACTTCTACTCTTCATGCTGCTATACAACGACATGATACAGTGCATGCCAATTTGATATGCAAATGTGCAAAATGAGCGTCTTCCCCGAGATTAATAATAATGATATCCCTGATACTCCGCAAATACAATATAAACGTTGCTATGCCCATGTACTGTGAGGAACGTAATCGTGTGAGTCTGTAATAGGGAAGAATTGTTGTATCTATTAAAAACTCTAGTGAGCCGATGAATCAAGTTTCACACCTTTGGCATGATACTGCATATAAATCGGAAATGTGTATGTTTTGGTTTCCGATAACACAATTGTTTTCCGTGAAGTTAATCGTCGTGAAATATTTTTTCCCTACTATTTTTCATATCATTACGGTGAAGCTCTAATAATACGCTAGTAGTGAGCGGAAATGTTGCTACGCCCCCGAGGCTTCATAATAAATTGCAAGGCGAGTGGAGGAGGGCTTTCTCCGATCATGCAGATTATTCCTCTACGACCACACCACTTGACGAGCCACACATCATTCGGAGAAGCCTAGCTTATGTATCATGCGAGGAATATGAGACTACTCTCATCCCCGCCCTTTATCGTGTATTGGCCGAAACTGTTATGCGCTATGGCTGCAGTTAGCAAGCAGAAATTGGTTGAAAAAAGCGCCTGCCGGGAATCGAACTCGCGGCGGCTTTTACAAACAAGCTGACCTCAGTTAATTCGTCTCGAGAGTCTAGTTTATACATAACATTATAATGCACAGATAGTGCCCTCCATCACACTGGGAAGTATCATAAATATATTAATGCTATCCATTACTACGTACAGTACGCGCCATCTAGAAACGCGCGAACTGGGCGGGCACTTTTTTCTTTGATTTTGACGAATTTCGACCTAACTCTTTCACTATTGAGCTCCCCATACTTGATTACCCATAAATCCAAGTCGCGCAATGGAGACTCGACAAAAAAATATTTTAGTCATTTTTACCTCCCTGACCCTAGCGCATTCTCATTCGGTGCGCTCCTAGCGTCCTGGGGGACGCTTATTGAATCACTCCAGCCTTCCACACCTAGCTACGGTCACAATTCAATTTGACACCTGAATTCAATGTCATCGAATGGCCATCCTAGAGCAGCTGTTAAGTCTCGAAGAGATCGGGCCTAGCCAGAATTCCACCACCTCTGCTGGCCGAGCAGCTTCTAGTGCAGAGGACAACCTGACTATCCACCACAAACGTGCTATCGGTTGGACTAAATCGCGTAAAAGAAAGTCTCTGAGGTTGAAGACTCGAGCTCAAGCAGTGAACGGTGCCTTGTGTGTTACAATGAACGGTGCCTTGTGGATTTCGCAGAATGCAGTGAGGCCGTCAAGACTCTCTCTGAGGGGAAGCTTGGGTGTGTCTTCTTGACCGATCGGAGCCCAATACACTGCAAGTATCCGGAGGATGGTTTCAACGCCAAGGCTATGAACGTCAAGCCTGGAGGGAAGCAGCCTCGAATGCGCGCAGGTTGGTATGAACGCGATGGCCGACGCGTTGTCCAGGAAATGGTCTTTCCGGTGGACCATCCTCGATACGCTGGCTTACCCAAAGGACTCCGGCAGGTGGTACTGGAGAGGTTCGGGGAAGCGGCAGTAGTGGGCAAGAAGCAGGACGAGCTGGTCATCCTACTCTCTAATTGTGATGATTTCGCTTCCCAGAAAACTCCGCTCCAGGAAGAAGCTGAGGCCCGCGGTGACCGAGTCATATATGGTGTGAAATTTCACCCAGAGTTGGCACCAATAGAGGCAGCTTACCGCTCCATCGCTAAGCCATTAGGATAGGGAACTCCTCCAAGTCATCAGCAGGTTCGTCCGAAGAGTAGAGCGCTGCCAGGGGCCTGCCGACCTGACGTTGCTGCTTATTCGCAAGCACTTCAGTCATCAAGGGAGTATCTTAAGTCTTGCA
>NW_003200720.1:229899-233699 GCF_000006405.1 Perkinsus marinus ATCC 50983
CCCCGAATGGCGCTACATGCCATCTTCTATTGGAGTGTAGCACGTTTGTGTCGGCTTGCCGTTTACAGTAGCCTCACATGCCCAGCAGATGCCCGCTCGACAATTGTATGGTATTCTTACCTACTCATGACGTGACCGCGCGCCACGAAATTACCCCCCTCACCCCGTGCTTATGGGCGACTTGCAATATGGTTTGATTCGCTGGTTCTTGATATTTATTATTGTTGATTTGGATGGACACCATCTTGGGAGGAGTTGATGCCAATTTGGCTTTCAACGCCAAGCGCTTCGGATGCCTTGAAAATTGAAAAAATTGACACAATTTTTATGGAGAGAGTTAGAGCCTCACTTCAGGAGAGCGATCCGTAGTCGCATCGCTGTCTCGGATGATGACATGCACGAACCAAGTAAAACAACGAGTGGAGAAAAACTACCATTAGGATTGCGGGCTCCACTCTAGTATATGCATTGCCATGTCACCATCAGATACGACACTAACAACAACAACAACAACAACAACAACAACAATAGCAACAACAGCAATAGCAACAACAACAACAACAACAGCAACAAAAACAAAAACAATAGCAACAACAACAACAACAACAACAACAATAGCAACAAAAACAAAAACAATAGCAACAATAGCAACAACAACAACCACAACAACAACAACCAACAACAACAACAACAACAACAACAACAATAGCAACAAAAACAAAAACAATAGCAACAACAACAACAACGACAACAACAACAACAACAACAACAACAACAACCACAATAGCAACAAAAACAAAAACAATAGCAACAACAACAACGACAACAACAACAATACCAACAACAACAACAATAACAATAACAACAACAATAACAATAACAACAACAATAACAACAACAACAATAACAATAACAACAACAATAACAATAACAATAACAGCAACAGCAACAACAACTCCCAACACAGTTTTCTCACTGCCAAGTGTATGCTATTTATTCAACTTCCCCGAACCCTGTAAATGCATCCATTATACTAACGCAAAGACTCCTCTGTGTCATCCAAGCTGCCATGATATGCTACAACACCCCGTCCATTCCTCTCTAGTTGTATAGAGTCTTCATACCGAGTATCAGACCAATGCTGTTGATATCGAAAAAGCTGATGCAGTCTCCAAAACTTGCCATAAAACGGCAAAGTCAACAACCTGATCTTCTGGATGCGAGTAGTGAACCGAATGTGAGATTGACAAAGTGTGGTATTATAAACTCTAAATAACAACTCAGAGTTGCTGTCACTATTCTCTTGAGAAGACTATTCGATACTCCAAAGCCTCGTGCGTCGAATGTGTTGATAACACGAGATATACCACCGGACGAAATTCGTTGGTTGCATTTGAGTGCTACTATACAATTCACATAACTACTCCAAGTCGTAGAAATAACTATCTACTCCACTGAATGTGTCAATAACACGTAAAGGGAAGGCAACTTACAAAATCCAATCCTGAATGCAAGAAGCAGGCCGCGATGAAGCCTAACTTCTGTGGTTGTCCACAATAGTATGCCAGAAGTCGACCAAAGAGTATCTGATCGCGACTGTAATGGTGGTGAATTGTAGCTGAGGCTCACCAAGCCGCATAGAGCGATAGCTGCTAGGGCGTAGCTGTTGAGAAGTTGTCGTATTATGATGAAGTGATATGATGCATAGAAAGTTGATATCAAAAGATGGCCGGGGAACTCAGAAATACTCGGATACTCGGGAGTGTTCGCCGATTTATCTAATGATCGGATAGGGAATTTCGGAAAAATTGACCCAGAGTAAAACGCTCACCGGTGTTCTTTTCGAGATCTAGGAAGTCTTCCGCCTCTTCCTCAGGTACACTTTGAGGAAAGAAACTGAAGACACCATCAGACGTATCCTAGGTTGAAGCATGTAAGATTCAGATTAGGCCCAATACGGTACCTTTGACCAAGCTCTCTGTGGAGGAACACTCTCCAGAAGAACTCCTCGAGCAACGGGTTGACGAGGGCAAAGTAAATCCCCAACACTATCAACACTGGCATAGACATATCTAAGGTTCATCTTGGTAAGATACGGAATAGGTCCCCAACCTACCAAATCCATAAGATGCGAGTTGGTGTAGGAAATTAGGAATGCACACTGGAAGGCTTCCACCATCGTATCGAGTGCCACACCGTAAGAGTGCGTATCCAACACTACCCAGAGCTGTCACTATACAGAATGAAAGGACGGCAACGAGGAGGTTGGCTTGTCGCAATGCCTGATGGAGTTCGCTACTTCTACTCTTCATGCTGCTATACAACGACATTATACAGTGCATGCCAATTTGATATGCAAATGTGCAAAATGAGCGTCTTCCCTGAGATTAATAGTAATATCTCTGATACTCCGCAAATACAATATATACGTTGCTATGCCCATGTACGTAATCGTGTGAGTCTGTAATAGGGAAGAATTGTTGTATTTATTATAAAGTCTAGTGACCAGATGAATCAAGTTTCACACCTTTGGCATGATACTGCATATAAATCGCAAATGTGTATGTCTTGGTGTCCGATAACACAATTGTTTTCCGTGAAGTTAATCGTCGTGAAATATTTTTTCCCTACTATTTTTCATATCATTACGGTGAAGCTCTAATAATACGCCAGTAGTGAGCGGAAATGTTGCTATGCCTCCGAGGCTTCATAATAAATTGCAAGGCGAGTGAAGAAGGGCTTTCTCCGATCATGCAGATTATTCCACTACGACCACACCACTTCTCGAGCCACACATCATTCGAAAAAGCCTAGCTTATGTATCAGGCGAGGAATATGAGACTACTCCCGTCCCCGCCCTTTATCGTGTATTGGCCAGAACTGTTATGCGCTATGACTGTAGTTAGCAAGGAGAATCGGGAAACGAACTCGCGGGGCCTTTTACAAACAAGCTGACCTCAGTTTATTCGTCTCGAAAGTTTAGTAAACACATAACATTAAAATGCCCAGATAGTGTCCTCCATCACACTGGGAAGTATCATAAATATATTAATGCTATCCACTACTACGTATATATTATAACTAATCTATGATGGATATATTCCTAGTAGGCAATCAGGCAACAGTGATGTCCACATCATCCCGAACAGAAGGAGTGAGTAC
Source organism: Perkinsus marinus ATCC 50983 (assembly GCF_000006405.1). Lineage (NCBI taxonomy): Eukaryota > Perkinsozoa > Perkinsida > Perkinsidae > Perkinsus > Perkinsus marinus. The sequence goes on from NW_003200720.1 coordinate 233,062, forward strand.
TGAGTACTGCAAGCTAGAGTGTTGATTCCCATATATGAACATCCCCGATGATGATCGCTCACCTCGATGAAGTATTCCCTATACCACTCCTTTGACTCATCGTAACGTATGATAACGATCGGGATGACCAACATTGACAGTATGTGCATTACAAACATGGCCACGAGGAAGCTGTGTAGTTTGGTTAAAGCTGATATAAAGAAAACAGCATGTCAATTCTGATGAATATCTTCGAGCCGTTCAACTCTATCTTACACGGTTTTCGATCAGTGTTGGGAAATATGCACATACTAAACTACATGTGTTGATATTAATATGGAAATCCTAGGCATTTATCGTTGGTCTCTGTAGTAGTACACCTCAACCCGAATAATGTGTTTGAGAACTCCCGAGCTCAGATACGCCCCCCCCTCCCCCTCTTCGCGTACAGCAAACTAGCATGATGACTGCAGGGGAAAGGGCAAGGGCCAGTGTGAGGAGGAAGCGGGTCGGCCTTGCTAAGATGAGCTCTTTGTAGACCTGTAAGAATGAGGATGATATGAACAGCACATTGCCAACGCTGCCACCTGGCAGGGGTATCTTAGGTTGCTGTTGGTAAGATACGGATCATGCCCAACCGCTGCTTCCCCGATCAACGG
>NW_003200720.1:233799-239141 GCF_000006405.1 Perkinsus marinus ATCC 50983
CCTGCATCAGGAATTGATAACAAAAATTCATCTTAGAACACAGATTCTGCCGAAAGTCGCGACTGAACATTATAATGTGGTGAAGGAACTCCCGAGCTCAGTTGAGGACAGGAAACGAATATTCTAGTTGTGGAATTTTCAACACTGAGATGCACCGAGAGAAGTTACTTTGAATTATACTTAGTGCATATATAGTGAGCTCTTTGGGTGATGGGAAAAATGACGGTAAGAGGAATCGAACCAGGACGCATCACAAGACAGCACGACCTTTATCCATCATACCAATCATCCTTTAACCAATCCAAGCTTCCGATACCGGTGTAGGGCATTACCCTCGATACACACACCGCGTATAGGCCCACTACCATGAACACGACGCTTGCAATCATGATTCCCTGGGAGGAACATCATCATCATCACCGATGGGGAAGGAAATTCAATGCTTTTTCCATCAGTTTTTACCCCAACACTCTTCCCACGTCAGCGCCCCTCGACCGATAATCCCCGTACTACCACTCCCATAAACCAGTCCCGTCCACCACGAGCCTTGGCACCTCCCCCCTCTGTTGTCCTCTCTTCTACTGGAAGGGCATCAAGTAAAGTCATACTGAGCGATTATACACGAGTAATAAAATTCTGTCAATTTCGAAATGCAATTTTTCACTCATATAATAATGCGGTTACTTTTTGGTTGCAATAATGAGTCGGTGTGTTGTGGGGTAGACCTCTCCCGAGATTCAAAGGCGCTTCCGAGACTGAATCAAAGATGTAGAATTCACTCCTGGGACCGATTCAGCAGAGCCAGTTGTGAGCATATCGCAGGGAATAATTTCGTGGCGCGTGACGGGTTGGGTAATTTCGTGGCGCGCGACGTGGGAGTTTCGTCTGAGGGAAAAGAGTTTGACTCTCTGTTGACTGCTCTCTTGCTGTGTTGACCCATCATCTGGCTGTGTTGGGGATTTATAGTATCTATCAAAGTGCTAGTAATAATAAGGAGGCAGGAAACCTATTTCGTATCTTTATTGCAGGTAACTGGATATATAACTTATCATTTAACTTTTGATTAATCTGATAAGATCCCCATATTCATGTAGGGAATCTTGAGCTTGACTCTACAAGATACAGATTAGGTCGAGTCATGGTCATTCTTCTGTAGATGGATAAATCAAACCTGATTGTGAACTATCTACCATCAACATTTGCCGAAGCAGACCTATTGGAAATGTTTGAGCGCTATGGTGCGATCCAGTCAGTGAAGGTGATTCCCCCTCAACTAGAGCCCCAGCACTCTCTAGATAGTCTTTCATCACGCGTGAACGTCAGCGAATATTTATATCTAGTGATGGTGAATATACATCTTGTCCCCCAAAAAAGCGGAATTTTTATATCGGGAAAACGATGATTTCGCGGCGTGCTTGATCGTGTGGGGAGTTATCATCTTGCTTCGTTGCTTACTTGAGGCTGGGAATACGTGAAATCGATATTTGGCTACTCGAACGCTGTGACATTCTTCGTTGTCCACGGCGTTGGTATTCCGGTTTTCTTCCAAATGTATTTCCCCTCAGATTGTTCGCGACAAGACCACCGGTATATCAATGGGGTTTGGTTTTGTAAACTTTGACACTAATGAGGCTGCTGAAGCGGCAGTTAATGCTCTCAATAGTAATAAGAAAGATATTTTTCATGCCCCCGAGCCCGCACTCGGAAGAGGTTGCCGCTAAGATTCCTCCTCTGTTATCAGCTACTGTCCTTCCGGAGGGTAAACGTATGAAGGTGTCGGTGGCCCGACCGGCATGGAAGGCAAATATTCACAGTAACTTATACGTTTCTGGCATACCACTTTCCTACACCGAAAAAGATGTAAAATAATTTCGTGGCGTGCGGTCATGATTATTATTATCATTCTTCAGATTGAAGACTTATTCGGTCCTGAATACAAGTCACATATAGAGGCGATGCGGCTGTTGTACGACCAAACCGAGCAACAGAATTTCAGAGGAATCGCAGTCGTTCGCTTTGATACGGAAGAGAGCGCCTACAACGCGATGAAGGCATTCTCCAATTGTCAGCTCACCGACCCGGTATCGAAAATAACCTCTTCGTTGCAGCTCAAGCCGTGGAGGTGGGCGGGGGAGGGAGGGGGAATAATGCACTCGGGTTTGTTACGGGCGGCTTCATTGAGGGGAGGATTTGATTTTAAGGAGGCTGCTTCGCTCCGCCATAATTCGTGGAGTGTTTTAGTGAATTTTCTCGTGTAGTGATTTATCTCGTATCTTCCTTACATGTTGTCTTCAGGCCTGAGTTCCGAGCCGATCGAGTTGATTCAGAGGTGATGAGAGAGCAGCTGTTAGTAGGACAGCAGACGACCTCATCAGGGCTGCAGCCTGTTGCTGGTCCAAGGGGTAAGAATACGAGCTTATCATAACTATCACTATAACTATCATATGCTATGGAATATATGTTTGCTTTCAAACTCAGCTGAGTCTAGGGATTTGCTTGCTAATTTTAGAAGTTTACAGATGAATTCGGGTAGAAGTGTACAGAAACCAATGAGAATTTTCCTCAGAATTCCCGCAAATGTGATCCACACATGCAGTTGACCATGTGCATATATTCTCTCATCGAGAATATAAATATTGCAGCGCGTCATCATCATGTAGTTGACTGATCGAGTTGGTTGATGATGATGTTCAGGTTCCCGAGCTTACTCCACTGGTATGTTCAACGTAAAACCACCTCTGCAACCGTGGGTGAAAAAACACCGCATGCAGGGATAGAACCCGGGTCGTCAGGTACACAGCGAAGCAGCAGTTCGAGTCGAGCCGATACGCCCCTCGTTCGAGATTTGCCAGTAGCAGCATAGGTGGTGGGGAGTCGTCATTACTGCCGTCGGGCGGAAGTGGCTTATACGCAGGCCTCTCGCGAGCGCACCGGCCGCAGTCTGAGAGCACTGCAGATAAACACTCAGGAAATTGGGAGAGTGCGTGGAACGAGTAAGTTCATAGAAGATTCTTTTCGTGCCTTTTGGTGACCACACGGAGGAGGTTGATGGTATTAGATATCTCCGCAACGTCATTGGCAGTCAGGGGAGCAAAAACGGCGATAAGACGGGACAGCCGTTCGGGTTTGCTTCTTCTCCTTCTCCTCCTCAGTTATTGTCCACTACAGGTGGGGGAAATCTTGCAATCTTGCGCGCGATTTCTCACTGCGTTTTCTTCAGTTCCTGATTCGAGCCTTATGATGCAGGCAGCGGCTGCTATGGACCAACGGGGTAAGTTCAGTGACTCGAGTTTTAAAAATTGATGAGTAATCGAGTTTCACCCTAGTGATATGAAAAATATATTTTACGACGGGTTTTTCATATCGCGAAAATCAGGTCTTACGCCACTTCACGTAATATCGGTGAAACTGTATTGGTTGTAGGTATTATGGGTGGTGGCGAACTACCGAGTTATAGCGGCAGAGGATTGGCATCGGGGGAGTGGACAGACTCGGGTGGTGAGAGTAACACCATCAATGGTGATGATGTTATCGACGATCAGCGTTGTTGTCGCCGCCAACGCCCTCGACCTCATCACAAGCGGCTTTGTTTATCTTCCATCTGCCACCGGACTGCGACGATGCGACTTTGCGGTAATTTAACGGCGCGTGACGGAGGAGAAGGTGGTGGATTCGTTTGTTATTGTAGAATGCTGTTCGAGCAGTATGGTCAGATCGACTCTGTTAAAGTTGTTGCAGGGAAAGGGTATGGATTTGTCAATTTTGTGGACTGGGAAAACGTGAGTAGTGGTGGTGATGGTGATGGTCTAAATGTGAATCGCGCGCGCCCTAGTGGGAGTAGTGATGGGGTATTGTTCGAGTGGTTGTTATATGTGTTTATTCTTGATATGAATACTCTCCTCTGGTTTCGCCGGCTCCAATTTTAAGTCGATACTCGATTATGTTGATTGTATATATTATGTTCTATCCATTCTAGTTTTTGTACGTTTTACGTGATTCGCGGTGATATGCAGTAGTCATGAAATATATTTTTCACTAGTGTTATTCATATCACTAGGGTGGTGAAACTCCATTATACATACTCTTACACCACGACCGCATGAGTATATGGGACACTTAGTGAATACTGAGCACTATGTGAGGTACTCACATCGGCTGCGTTATCTGTAGTAGTCACCTTCCCAGTATTGTTGAGATCATCAGGCTCGACGGGCTGTGGAGGCTCTGAATGGATTCGAGTTGGGCAAGAAGCGTTTGAAAGTAGAATTCAAGAAGCCTCGAGCTGATTCGGCGTTGGGTCCGTTGGGGATGAGGGCATCTCCGCCACCACCACCACCACCGTCGCGTGGCTCTTCTGATCGTCAAATAGAGGGGGTGCTCATGAGAGAGGATTATGATGAGGGTGGGTATTGGTAGATTAGAGGGGGTAGGGAGTGTTTGGTGGAGTGGGCAGTGTTCAGGGCTGTCTATCGGAAGGTCGTCGGTTCAGTGCCCGGCGAAGGTTTTTTTCCATCAGGTGATAGCCCCGGAGAGAAAGAGTCTCAGGAGTCTGCCGGTGAAGGGACGGTCCCGATCGCTGCTGTTGAATAGATGAATCGTAGACTACGATGATGCACTTTATGGTGATTGCCGATAGAGTAACGAAGTTGGCGACTAAGAGCGATCAACTAGAAACGATTTTCAATTCTCCGTTGTCTTTGCATATGCAAATGATTGTAACCTCCTGTGGGGTGTTGTAGTAGTAGTAGCATCCGCCGCCGCTGCAGCAGCAGAAGCATCGGCATTTCCCCAGAGGGTATTGTGTCTTCCCTGATTTCAGTTGAATAATAGTACTGGAAATAGTTATTATGACGAGTTAACTTCTCTCAATGAAGTGTCGATGGTTTTGCGTTGTATAATATTGTGGAGGTTTGGGTGAATGGTTAGGATTTGGGTTCTTCATGCGTGTGGTTGTGGGTTCAATTCCCGGTCTTTTTGTTTTTATGGGAGTAATCTTCCTGTGCATAGCTTTATGCTCTCACCCTTGTATGGTAGGAGGTTAGCCCGGAGGATATCGACTCTGTCAGCTCCGCCCTCTGTGAACTGTTGACTGGTCTCAGGATTGGTCCTCTATCCTTGTTACACTATCCTTGCTGTTATGTCATCCTCACCTCCATCATCAGAGTTCAAAGCAGCTAATGCAGCGGCTAGTGACCCACACGGTTGGCGTTGTGATGGATGTTTCTGCAGGAATAAGAAGGACGATCTCAACTGTGTGGTATGTGAAGCGGTAGTAAGGGAAGGAGAAGAGGACGGAGGATGGGTATATGTACACTTCTACTCGAAGTCGTTAGGAAACTCCT
>NW_003200720.1:239241-245109 GCF_000006405.1 Perkinsus marinus ATCC 50983
ATTCGGTGCGCTCCTAGCGTCCTGGGGGACGCTTATTGAATCACTCCAGCCTTCCACACCTAGCTACGGTCACAATTCAATTTGACACGTGAATTCAATGTCATCGAATGGCCATCCTAGAGCAGCTGTTAAGTCTCGAAGAGATCGGGCCTAGCCAGAATTCCACCACCTCTGCTGGCCGAGCAGCTTCTAGTGCAGAGGACAACCTGACTATCCACCACAAACGTGCTATCGGTTGGACTAAATCGCGTAAAAGAAAGTCTCTGAGGTTGAAGACTCGAGCTCAAGCAGTGAACGGTGCCTTGTGTGTTACAATGAACGGTGCCTTGTGGATTTCGCAGAATGCAGTGAGGCCGTCAAGACTCTCTCTGAGGGGAAGCTTGGGTGTGTCTTCTTGACCGATCGGAGCCCAATACACTGCAAGTATCCGGAGGATGGTTTCAACGCCAAGGCTATGAACGTCAAGCCTGGAGGGAAGCAGCCTCGAATGCGCGCAGGTTGGTATGAACGCGATGGCCGACGCGTTGTCCAGGAAATGGTCTTTCCGGTGGACCATCCTCGATACGCTGGCTTACCCAAAGGACTCCGGCAGGTGGTACTGGAGAGGTCCGGGGAAGCGGCAGTAGTGGGCAAGAAGCAGGACGAGCTGGTCATCCTACTCTCTAATTGTGATGATTTCGCTTCCCAGAAAACTCCGCTCCAGGAAGAAGCTGAGGCCCGCGGTGACCGAGTCATATATGGTGTGAAATTTCACCCAGAGTTGGCACCAATAGAGGCAGCTTACCGCTCCATCGCTAAGGCCATTAGGATAGGGAACTCCTCCAAGTCATCAGCAGGGTTCGTCCGAAGAGTAGAGCGCTGCCAGGGGCCTGCCGACCTGACGTTGCTGCTTATTCGCAAGCACTTCAGGTCATCAAGGGAGTATCTTAAGTCTTGCATGGAGGGAATGAGCTTGGAGGAGATAAAGCGACTAAGAAAGGAGCTTCGAAAGCATCGAGGGCCAGCGTGAATGTTGCCTGCTCCTACAGGGCAGTCCGACGTTCAACGTTGGCGAGTTTAACCGGAGACGTATAGTCTAATTTCTCAAGTTGTGTGTGTTTCCAATGAATTTGCTCTCCATTTCGATATTGGGTTTTGAGAACAGGTCATCAAGGAGTAGAAATTGTCCAAAACTGGCATAGACTTCTCGGCACTGAGGGTAAAAAAGACCAAAATGTTTTTTTGTCGAGTTTCAAATGCGCGACTTGGATCTATAGGTAATCAAGCATGGGGAGCTCAGTAGTGAAAGAGTTAGGTCGAAATTCGTCAAAATGAAAGAAAAAAGTGCCCGCCCAGTTCGCGCGTTTCTAGATGGCGCGTACTGTATATATTATAAATAATCTATGATGAATATATTCCTAGTAGGCAATTAGGCAACAGTGATGTCCACATCATCCCGAACAGAAGTAGTGCATACTGAGTACTGCAAGCTAGAGTGATGATTCCCATATATAATCGACCCCAATGATGATCGCTCACCTCGAGGAAGTATTCCCTATACCACTTCTTTGACTCATCGTAACGTATGATAACGATCGGGATCAGCAGCATTGACAGTATGTGCATTACAAACATGGCCACGAGGAAGCTGTGTAGTTTGGTTAGAGCTGATATAAAGAAAACATCATAACAATTCTGATGAAGATCTCCGAGCCGTTCAACTCTATCATACACGGTTTTCGATCAGTGTTGGAAAATATGCACATGCTCAACTACGTGGGCTGATAATAATATGAAAATTTCTAAGAAATTTTGTGGATTTATCGTTGGTTTCTGCGCACCTCAACCCGAAGTAATGTGTAAATGTGTTTGCCTCCAACACTGTCTATCACGGCCCCCCTCCCCCTCCTCGCGTACAGCAAACTAGCATGATGACTGCTGGGGAAAGGGCAAGGCCCAGTGTGAGGAGGAAGCGGGTCGGCCTTGCTAAGATGAGCTCCTTGTAGACCTGCAAGAATGAGGATGATATGAAGAGCACATTGTCAACGCTGCCACCTGGAAGGGGTATCTTAGGTTGCTGTTGGTAAGATACGGATCATGCCCAACCTCTGCTTCCCCGATCAACGGTGAGACGACCGAGGAATCATCATCCATTTAAACCCTCATAAAACTTCCTCGATTTTAATTGAAAACCCAAAACCACCGGTGAGAGCAGCAGTTGCTATCAAGCATATCGGAAATACTGAGTACTTGTCCATTGCCACAGCATAAAAATAAAGTAGAGGGGGACTAAGGCGGGAATAAGGCAGGAGTAGTACCTATGAGGGTATATGTGGTGGTGGATCACAGATCGAATCGAGAGTGTTGGAATATATGTTTGCTGTCCTCAGCTGAGTCCGGTAATTCCCTATACGTTGTTATATTTCTGGTTTTGTATAGCCAGCAAACTCCCTATATGTAAACTCCTGCATCAGGAGTTGATAACAAAAATTCATCTTAGAACACAGATTCTGCCGAAAGTCGCGACTGAACTCTTATAATGTGGTGAAGGAACTCCCGAGCTCAGTTGAGGACAGCAAACGAATATTCTACTTGTGGAATTTTCAACACTCAGATGCACCGAGAGAAATTACTTTGAATTAGTGCATCTATAGTGAGGTCTTTGGGTGATGGGGAAAAAATGACGGTAAGAGGAATCGAACCAGGACGCATCACAAGACAGCACGACCATTATCCATCATACCAATCGTCCTTTAACCAATCCAAGCTTCCAATACCGGTGTAGGGCATTACCCTCGATACACACACCGCGTATAGGCCCACTACCATGAACACGACGCTTGCAATCATGATTCCCTGGGAGGAACATCATCATCATCACCGACGGGGGAGGAAATTTAATGCTTTTTCTATCAGTTTTCACCCCGACACTCCTCCCACGTTAGCGCTCGTCGGCCGATAAGTCCCATACTACCACTCCCATAAACCAGTCCCGTCCACCTCGAGCCTTGGCACCTCCCCCCTCTGTTGTCCTCTCTTCTACTGGAAGGGCATCAAGTAGAGTCATACTGAGCGATTATACACGAGTGATAAAATTCTGTCGATTTCGAAATGGAATTTTTCACTCATTAAATAATGCTGTTAATTTCGGGTTGCAATAATCAGTCGATGTGTTAGATAGATCCCTCCCGAAATTCAAAAGCCCTTACAAGATTGGGTCAAAGATTTAGAATTCACTTCTGGGGCCGATTTCGAAACTCAGCAGAGGTGTATTGATCACCGCCAGTAGGGGCCATGGGAATAATTTCGTGGCGCGTGACGGGATGGGTAATTTCGTGGCGCGTGACGGGATGGGTAATTTCGTGGCGCGTGACGGGATGGGTAATTTCGTGGCGCGTGACGGAATGGATAATTTCGTGGCGCGCGACGTGGGAGTTTCGTTCGTCTGAGGGAAAAGAGTTGACTGTTGACTGCTCTCTTGCTGTGTTGACCCATCATCTGGCTGTGTTGGGGATTTATAGTATCTATCAAAGTGCTAGTAATAATAAGGGGTAGGAGGCAGGGAACCTATTTCGTATCTTTATTGCAGGTAACTGGATATATAACTTATCATTTAACTTTCGATTAATCTAATAAGATCCCCATATTCATGTAGGGAATCTTGAGCTTGACTCTACAAGATACAGATTAGGTCGAGTAATGGTCATTTTTGTGTAGATGGATAAATCAAACCTGATTGTGAACTATCTACCATCAACATTTGCCGAAGCAGACCTATTGGAAATGTTTGAGCGCTATGGTGCGATACAGTCAGTGAAGGTGATTCCCCCTCAACTAGAGCCCCAGCACTCTCTCGATTAGTCTTTCATCACGCGTGAACGTCAGCGAATATTTATATCTAGTGATGGTGATTATACATCTTGTCCCCCAAAAAAGCGGAATTTTTATATCGGGAAAACGATGATTTCGCGGCGTGCTTGATCGTGTGGGGAGTTATCATCTCGCTTCGTTGCTTACTTGAGGCTGGGAATACGTGAAATCGATATTTGGCTACTCGAACGCTGTGACATTCTTCGTTGTCCACGGCGTTGGTATTCCGGTTTTCTTCCAAATGTATTTCCCCTCAGATTGTTCGCGACAAGAGCACCGGTATATCAATGGGGTTTGGTTTTGTAAACTTCGACACTAATGAGGCTGCTGAAGCGGCAGTTAACGCTCTCAATAGTAATAAGAAAGATTCTTTTCATGCCCCCGAGCCCGCACTCGGAAGAGGTTGCCGCTAAGATTCCTCCTCTGTTATCAGCTACTGTCCTTCCGGAGGGTAAACGTATGAAGGTGTCGGTGGCCCGACCGGCATGGAAGGCAAATATTCACAGTAACTTATACGTTTCTGGCATACCACTTTCCTACACCGAAAAAGATGTAAAATAATTTCGTGGCGTGCGGTCATGATTATTATCATTCTTCAGATTGAAGACTTATTCGGTCCTGAATACAAGTCGCATATAGAGGCGATGCGGCTGTTGTACGACCAAACCGAGCAACAGAATTTCCGAGGAATCGCAGTCGTTCGCTTTGATACGGAAGAGAGCGCATACAACGCGATGAAGGCATTCTCCAATTGTCAACTCACCGACCCGGTATCGAAAATAACCTCTTCATTGCAGCTGAAGCCGTGGAGGTGGGGGGGAGGGGGGAATAATGCACTCGGGTTTGTTACGGGCGGCTTCATTGAGGGGAGGATTTGATTTTGAGGAAGCTGCTTCGCTCCGCCGTGATTCGTGGAGTGTTTTAGTGAATTTTCTCGTGTAGTGATTTATTTGGAATCTTCCTTACATGTTGTCTTCAGGCCTGAATTCCGAGCCGATCGAGTTGATTCAGAGGTGATGAGAGAGCAGCTGCTGGTAGGACAGCAGACGACCTCACCAGGGCTGCAGCCTGTTGCTGGTCTGAGGGGTAAGGATACGAGCTTATCATAACTATCACTATAACTATCATATGCTATGAATATATGTTTGCTTTCGAACTCAGCTGAGTCTAGGGATTTGCTCGCTGATTTTAGAAGTTTACATTTGAATTCGGGTAGAAGTGTACAGAAACCGATGAGAATTTTCCTCAGAATTTCCGCAAATGTGATCCACACATGCAGTTGACCATGTGCATATATTCTCTCATCGAGAATATGAATATTGCAGTGTGTTATCGTCATGAAGTAGACTGATCGAGTTGGTTGATGATGATGTTTAGGTTCCCGAGCTTACTCCACTGGTATGTTCAACGTTAAATCACCTCTGCAGCCGTGGGTGCAAAACACCGCATGCAGGGATAGAACCCGGGTCGTCAGGTACACAGCGAAGCAGCAGTCCGAGACGAGCCGATACGCCCCTCGTTCGAGATTTGCCAGTAGCAGCATAGGTGATGGGGAGTCATCATCACTGCCATCGGGCGGAAGTGGCTTCTACGCAGGCCTCTCTCGAGCGTACCGGCCGCAGTCTGAGAGCACTACAGATAAACACTCAGGAAATTGGGAGAGTGCGTGGAACGAGTAAGTTCATAAAAGATTCTTTTCGTGCCTTTTGGTGACCACACGGAGGAGGTTGATGGTATTAGATATCTCCGCAACGTCATTGGCAGTCAGGGGAGCAAAAACGGCGATAAGACGGGACAGCCGTTCGGGTTTGCTTCTTCTCCTTCTCCTCCTCAGTTATTGTCCACTACAGGTGGGGGAAATCTTGCAATCTTGCGCGCGATTTCTCACTGCGTTTTCTTCAGTTCCTGATTCGAGCCTTATGATGCAGGCAGCGGCTGCTATGGACCAACGGGGTAAGTTCAGTGACTCGAGTTTTAAAAATTGATGAGTAATCGAGTTTCACCCTAGTGATATGAAAA
>NW_003200720.1:245209-247408 GCF_000006405.1 Perkinsus marinus ATCC 50983
GTATGTGAAGCGGTAGTAAGGGAAGGAGAGGAGGAAGGAGGATGAGTATATGTACACTTCTACTCGAAGTCGTTAGGAAACTCCTTGGTTCAGCTGAGGAAAGCGAACATGTATTCCTCCGGTTGCGTTGTTCTCTTAACCGAGTGAATTACCTTGTCCCTCTGGCTGTGTATTCACCATTAGAATCCGGTGATGTGATATTCAAATTTTTGGTAATATATAGTTTGGAGGATAGGAAATTGGAAAATTTGGAAATTTTTTTGTTCATAATTTTGATCAATTTAGTGAAATTTGTTGTTCACTATCCAGGGTTTCGAATATTGGGTCGGTGGAAGAATAAAAAAATGCATTCTCTATCTCTAGGATGGAATAAGGCAGGTTATATCCGAGCCGTTTGGTAGATGAAGTAGATCGGGCTTTGATCGGGGGGGGGGGGGTAGTTTTCAAGTTCGCGAGTTGTGAAGGTTGACATGAGAGTATTTGGATAGTGTTTCAGCCGAACCCGAACTTGAGCGCTGAGGATGTGGAACGGTTGAAGAAAGAGAAGGAGGAGCAAAAGATAAAGTTGATTTCTATGTTTCATTCAAGTGCTGATGACAAGACCGGTAGGGCCTTGGTAAATGATTCGGTCTTATCTTGTCGTGGGTGAATTTACTCCGTGTTTACTTGACTGTTGAAGGTAGAGAAAATCTTCCGGAAAGATTAACGACAATCAGAAGACTGTCACAATATGATAGGAAGTGTAACATTATGAGATAGCGTTCACCCTATAAGATTCGGATTGGGGGAAAGTGGACCAACAGATGAAGAAGGGAGGGTTGTGGTCAGGTCCTAAGCCGACAGGCTTTGGGGTGTCCAAGGAAACTTCCTCGCCTCCTCCTTCTCCTCCGACGACGACTACGTTTACCTTTGGCATGACCCAAACGACTGAGGCGGTTGCTGCAGCTGCTACCACCACTACTGGCAACTCATTCGTGTTTGGCGCATCGTCATCGACTAACTCAATCACTACTGAAACGTAAGGGGTTTGAAACTATGCGCCTTGTTGTACTCTACACCGTTCGTAATTTGTATGGTTTTTAATATTCGATCTCGTGTTGAGAGGAAGGATGGAGTTTATGGTGATTACCGTGTTGTTGTATAGGAAGGAGATCGGGAGTTTGTACTGAAAATTACAACAATTTTTTATTAATTTTTCGCTAATTATTTCAATTGTGGAAGTGATTCGTAGCTCTGAATATTCTCAAGCGGCGAATGATTATTCATCATCTTCCATCCCCATAACAACAACGGTGATCTCAATACCCAACTTTTAATCTCAATATCAACTGCGATTTAGAATGGGAATACGAGTCGTACGAGTTTTGCACGTTTTTGGGAGAATCGTAAAAATGCACCGCGTCGCCACGCCCTGCTGGGGATATTTGTTTTCCGTAATAGGGTATCCCCTCCGAGTGGTGTACCATCGTTCGTCTTTGGAGGACCTTCAACAGCACCCCCTGTTACGACTCCGATCGTGTTTGGGTCCTCTGGAGGCTTCGTCCCGACTTTGAATGGAGAAAAGGAGGAGAAGGGAGAGCATGAGAAGTAGGCTGGATTGTTGTTGGCGATGGTGATAAATTTTTGTGTTTTTTACTTTCCTTGTAAATTTTTTTCCGTATTTTTGGGAGTAATATGTGTGCATCTCTAGCGTTTTTACGTCCCTGTTTTGAATCACTCATCGATGAACGGAATTTACGGTGAACTTTTCCTTTTTGTAAATAATATCTTGCCGTAGATTTGTCATGGTGTCGGTATACTCGATGCAGTAGTGGGCGTTGATGTTTCTGGACTTCTCTGAAATGTCGGGGTAGAATTAGGGAGGGTGAATTTATACCAAATTTTGGGTTAGTGGTGGTTGTCTTTGAGAGAAACCGCCCCGATTGATAATATAAATGAGGATGTTGGAGAAGTGACGATGGAGTGGTATTGAAAAAATTCTCGGAATTTTCTTTCTATCAGATTGAAGGATCTTGCTGAGAAGCCAGACTTGGAAAAAGAAGAGCTACTCCATTTGGGTAAGTGGCTCAGGGGGAGGGGGTATGTGTCTGCGGGAAATGACGAAGTTTATACTTTTTATCGATCGTTTTGTGAACGGTTTTCATTTTCAACTCGATTCCGATTTTTGCGAATTGAAAAATTTTAGTTATGAAAGGGAGA
>NW_003200720.1:247508-252442 GCF_000006405.1 Perkinsus marinus ATCC 50983
GAAGGGTAGTTATGGAGGGGGTTCTTGGGAAAGGTGAATAGGGAAACTCTGTTATTATAATTAATGATCGTATACGCTGTAGGTGTAATCTAATACGTAATTATGCTTGTGTGCAACCCGAAAACCCGAATGTAATCATCATTGGAGTTTCACCACCCGTTTTTGCGTGAAGTGGCGTCGTGAAACTCGGTGAAAAACCCGATATTCGCGGTGATATGCAGTAGTCGTGAAATGTGTCTTTTACTAATGTTTTTCATATCACTAGGGTGGTGAAACTCCACTGTATTTAGTGTGTATACTATATAGTACGCGCGATCTAAAGAATCCGTTTCGTGTCACCTTTTCACCTAGAGTACTAATGGAGTCGAAATTTTGTGTGAAGGCTCTCCTAACACTATTTTATTGTATGAATATGGGCTCAGTACGCACCATCTAGAGCGCGAAAATATGTGGGTTCGAGAAGTTTTCTCGACTGAAAGCTTTTGAAGTTCTGAATGTAAGGCCACCTGATGTAGTTATATTATATGGAACTTGTCCGCAATCGATTTTCGGAAGAAAAGTCGCTGCATTTTTGTCCGACTGTCTGGTGCCGTCCGTAATATGGAAGGGGGTCTGATATGGTGTTTGTCGAGAGATATGCATCCATAGTGGTATAGGAAGAATTAGGTTGACCTCATTCGTGGGGAGGTTGCTGGGCAGGAAAAGTATCTTTTTGCATCAGATGTATGGTTGGGGTCTGACGATCTGTTGGGTAAGGAAGTGATGTTGGAGGACGGCACGGAGGGAAAAATTACGTCCAAGGAGAAAATGAAGGATGGAAGCGATCCCAAGCATATCTATCACCGGTGAGTTTTGATGCTCTCTGAGGGCGGAGGGACCTGTCATTCGTCACTTTGGAATTTTTTTCGGGTGAATTGTTTTGAATTTGGAGAAGACCGATGCTATCACCTCTTCCGAAAGTAGCCATTCCGAGTCTCAGCCGTCTCCTCGGAACCCCGTTGCTCTTACTAGACGAACGAATACTCAAACTGTATGAATCGAACCATCGTCAAGTGAGCATTAGTTTTGTCGTAAATTTTGGTCCAAATGTTTTTGTGTAAATTATAGTAAATTTCTGTTTTTGTCGGAAAGCACTGATTTGATAACCGTTGGTTCATCGCCGTCTGTTGTTGATGATCCTTTGTAATGAAGAGTATTAATCACCACAAGTAACACTGAGTCGCCTGGAGTGGTCTCAATACCGCAGAGTAGCGCTAGCTCATGCTGAGACAGTAGCTACATGAATACAGAAGACATTAAGCCAATCTCATTACACTCTTCCTCCTCATTAGATGGTTCTACGTCATTACTATACCTCCATCGGGTCCGCTAGCAGCAACAGCTGAGCCCGCACCGAAGAGGCGAAGGACGACTTCTGGACGCCCGAGTTCGGCAGCCTCTTCGGTATCGAGCTCGGGAGAAGGAGGGAGCCACAAAGGTTCGATAAGGTGGGTAGCAGGTGTTGGTAGCGCGCGCCCAGATGATCGATTTGTTGATGTTGTTAGGGTTCTGCGGGCGGAGGAAGCGAAGAAGGCGGTAGAGAGGAAGAAATAGAAGATTATTGGCATTGGTTGCATAAACGTCGCGCACGCGGAAAATATAATTTCCATCAGAATGGTTCCATTATGAAGCTTCGTAGAGGAAAATAGAGGTTGTACATCTTGTTGTTGTTGGTCAATGGTTGGGTATGGGAGGCGGTGGTGGGATATCTGGGGAGGAGGGAGCTGCTTTTGGGAGCTTGCCTATGCCTAAACCTTTTTTGTGTGGTCGATCTCGTCGAACGTGTATAATTTAGTTTCCCCTCGAAAAATTTGATGCAAAGTATGATGTATGATGATAGTAGTAGTAATAGTATGATGGCGAATGATTACCTATAGTTTTGCCATTGCCGTCAATGACATTCCATACCGCATGATGGGAGGTGTTGGAGAGCTTGAAGGTTCTGGGGTGAGGGCTTTGGGAGGAGAGGCTTTCGGGGATGCTTTTGATGTTAGGAGAATGGTGGAGGAGGAGGACTGACGTCACCAACGTGTAGGCAGGCGAGCATTGTTGTTAATGCGAACGGTAATGGCGAGTAGCGCGCGCCCTGGTGATCGATTTTGTGAATTGGAAGTTGTAGGAGAGTTGTGGGGGGTATGAGGACTACGAGTTGGGAGATTTCTGGATTCCTGAGGAGACGGGGAAGGGGTAGAAGTTTGAAGCTGCCGGGTGGTGATGATGATTGGGAGGAAAGGAAGAGGTAATTATTAAGTTTGTGAAATTTCCTTACATCTGCCTTTTCTAGATTGATATTGCTCTTAAAAAATATTGATTTTTTTTCGTGAGCATGAAAATTTTTGTAATAACGGCTGACTAACTTCTTCGGATAAAATGGCGATGATGATTTGCAATTAGACGATTTGCATTCTTTGGATGCTATGTTGAATTTAGTGTGAATACGAATAAGTTAATTTTTCGAGTTTAACAAAAAATTAACAAAGTTATTTGACGTTATCACAAATCATGTATAAGTCGTAATACAGCCAATTCGAGTATCACCAAATGTTGATAATGATCCGACCTGGACGAAAGAAATTTCTTAGGAGCCTCTCCTAAATTCAGGTGACTTGATCTTCAGCGAGTATGCCTTGGCATTTCTGAGGAACCCTCCGGAGCTGCTGAGGCGCTTTGTGGTTGTGGTCGGGCTCACAGTACTTGATATTGTGGTTACCAAGGTGGGTTGCTGGAAGTTGGACATTTCGCGCGCCACGAAATTGGCAGGGTGCAATTCCGTCTCTGCCGGGATGGTCGCCGTTGGTGGTGGAGATGAAGCATTTGGAAAAAAGTGATGGAGATGGGTGAGAGAAAAAGGATTTTGGGGAAAATTTGGGAAACTTTTTGGTGTTTTCCCGGAAATTTCCGCGATGGAGAGTTGCTGATGAAAAATTCGTAAGGATGCGGTTCGCTTGATACAGATTATCATCATAGTTTAAGTTTTTCGTAGTGTACTTGTGCTCCCTGTGAAATTTTTGATGGTGCATCTCGAGCTCGATGTGGCGAAGGAGTGGTATCACCGGTGGACTCGATTCGATGTCGTGGTTTTCCCTCAGGTGTAGCATGCCTTGGGAAACTGGAATTCGGGTTTTTATAGAGCCGGTCTTCACATATGGTAGGACTGTTTTAGATCTGTCGGGTTGGTGGTATCCTCCTCGATGGTTTGCGGGAAGAAGTGGAATGTATAGGTGCTTATAGTAGAGCGGGAAGGCTACCGTATGTGTTGGAAAATCTTACTAATATGTTATAATGTACATGATAGTATTTTATGATACTACTATACTACTTGATAAGTGCATATATCTTATAACCTGCTAATCCCTTTCAGCGTTGATGGTGATCAGTCTTGTATAGGGTGTAAATGCATAGTTATTGATATCTCTCTATCATATCAGGTGGCATTGGTGTGATGATGGGGTGTGTCGTTGGGCGAGCGGGTCTACTGTTGATCCTCAGCGACGGCGGGGGGTTGTTGCTTCCGCTGGGGTTGAGCCTCTTACCTGCATTGCTGTGCAATTTGGCTGCTCTGACGCTCTTTGGAAGGGAGCCTTGGTAGGAGGGAAGATGTATTCTTGGGATTGATTGAACCGGGGATCTCGGGGATGATAGTATGGGTTTTAGTCCACTCGCCCATACGAGCTTCTTATCGTCATTGTTCGGCGTTGGGGTGCAGAGGACATTGGGAGCGTTGGTATATCGAAGACCGAAGGAAGGGTATCGACTAATTGGGGTAGGCGGAGCGGAGCTCGCGTTAATTGACATTTTCTATGTTTTAGGTCATTTCACAATTGATTGTTTTAGGGGTGTTGTTGGCATGCATCACCATTGTCGTCGTTGGGTTGTTGGTTGTGGATGGAACTGCGATTTCCTCAGTACCTGTGAAAGCGATTCTAGCGGCCATCGTATTTGGTGAGTACGAAGGCGCATTCGACTGTTTTTTATAGAGAGAGCAAAGTTTTCTCTGCGACGCATTCGGGAATGTCTCCGGGGTCTAGGCGGGTGTGATCGGCCAGGAATGATGATAGTTATAGCCACCATAACTCATCGCATGGTACATCTGAGTGGTTAGGAACGCTAAGAATTATGATCATCTTACTTGACCAGTCCCTGTGGTTGTAGTGATAGTCGTAGCAGTTTATGGAGGCCCCCAAGTTTGGGGATTGTCCTCTTATACTCTATCATATAATCTAAGCATTGGGTTGGTATAGGGGAATCCATCCTCTATGTGATTGGAGTCTCACTCGTGATATGAACAACACTAGTGAAAAACATACGCCACTTGACGTTAAACCGGGGGAAAATCTACCATAGATTTGACATATAGATTTGTTATAGAGCATTTCATTCCCTTTATAGGGTCATCCTGTGGAGCAGCTTTTTTGCGGTTGCCCAAGAAGGCGACGTTTGCATCTTCTGGAAGGCTTTCGCCACGAAAGAGAGAACAGGAGAAGGAGAAGAGAAAAATAGCGAGAAAAAGACTGGTAGGTGGGGGGTATTGGAAAATGTCATTTTTTCCGTGATGGGGGACCTCAGATACGACTTCGATATGTGCGAGCATGGGCATGTACGTGGTTGTTTTTGGTAGGTGTGGTATTGTTGTTGATGTTCTTTAAACTATTCGAGCCACCATGTGATTGGATGTGACAAGTCGTGGATGAGGCAATTGATGCTGAGTATAGTAGAGCCTCAATTGGAGAGGGGGAGCTGGATCAAATTGGGAGTAAAATTTCTTGGTGGCTTCCACAGTTGAGGGTTTTAGGCTCAGCGGGCAAGTGGGTTGCGGGCGAAGAGATGACTGCCGCTCTCTGGCCAGGCGTAGTTTTAATCGTTGTTCGGACGGAGCTGTCGCCTTCTTATTATTG
>NW_003200720.1:252542-294197 GCF_000006405.1 Perkinsus marinus ATCC 50983
TACGATAGTATCCCTTACCTCTCGAGGGGCTCATGTGGATGTCCCGGCACCACCCGTTGAGGGTAAGACCTCTGGTGGTGGTAGCAATAGGAAATCCTCTATGGGAGGGACGAAAATAATACCACTGAATCAAATCAAGATTTATGATAGTACGGTAGAGGAGGTTGGTGGTCACTCTGATGTGACGATGATGACCCACATTGACGAGGCTAATATTCTGCACAATATGGAGGTTCGGTACGGTAGGGATTTGGTATACACTTATGTTGGAAGTGTGTTGTTGGCTGTGAACCCATATAAACGTCTTGGAGGAGAGGAGAGAATGTCTGAGTACTGGGAGAAGCCGCCGCACACGAGGCCCCCTCATCCCTATGCAATCGCGGAGGCAGCGTATAGGAATTTCGTGAGGAGCGGTATGGCGTGAAGTGTGTAAGGTGTGGTATTGATTTAGATATCGACGCAGCAGTCACAGGCAATACTGATTTCGGGAGAGTCAGGAGCGGGTAAGACGGAGACAGCGAAGATTGTGGCTTCGTATTTGGCGAGGAAGCAGACGAGTGGTTGGACTGAAGATACACCCCAGGTCAGAACTTGCCTTTTGAGGGTATCCAAGGCTGAATCGTGGTAGGTACACTCAATCACAGGACAGGTGCAGCATACTGTTACGGAGCTCTACGATAAGGTGGGTATAAGGGTGATGGATGTTTGTGCGAGAGACGACATAAGATATGCTGAGCTTGTTCAGGTGTTGAGGGCTAATCCTATTCTCGAGGCCTTTGGGAATGCCAGGACGGTGCGAAATAACAATAGCAGCAGGTCGACGCTGTTTACCTTGGAATCGTTATTATATATTTCTTTCAGGTTTGGTAAGTATTCGTCTTTGTGGTACACTAAGGGAGGGCGACTCGTATGTGCATCGTTGACTCCGTTCCTGTTGGAGAGCGCAAGGGTTACGAGTCACGCTACGGGAGAAAGGTAGGGGGTAATTTCGTGGCGCGTGACGGTTGCCTCTTCAGGAATTACCATGTATTTTACCAGCTTTTGGCGGGATGCACAGAGGAGCAGCAGGAGATGTTGAGGTTACGAGGAGATGATGGTAAGTATCCTAGGTTCGATCGAGTTGGATACGAAATAGGTTCGTTTGGTCAGGTCGTGATTATGCTCTCACCAACCAAGGAGGAGATTCTGTTGTCAGCAACGAACAGCGAGATCACGATGCAGCTAAATTCGCTGAGCTCTGTAAACAACTGGGAAGAGGCGATCCTTTTTTGATATGGATAATTGTGTCATCATTTCTGAGGAGTATTAGCTTTGCTCTACAACCCCGCTTCAGGTGAGTCTTTGACAGCAGTTGGACTGACTAAGGAAGATCAGAAGTGAGATGTCTTTATGGACCGATTCTGTGTTATGCTGGATAATGTTCAGTGATATCTTCTCGATCGTCTCGGCGTTGCTATTGTTGGGCGGAGTCGAATTTGAAGAAGATAAGGAAGAGGATGAGGAGGAGGGAAGTGAGGCCTGGCTGACCTTATCTCTGCTGGTCAATCATCAACCACGGAGATCCAACCTAGACCCCATAAACCGTTGATGGGGTCTAGGTTGGATCTTTCCTGGCTCGACTTGTTGATACTCGATCATCCATTCTAACTCAATCACCTTGAGTACGACATAATTGAGAACGGTTTGTAGGTCCAGAAGACGGTCATGAGCCAAGTCAGGCTGAGCCAGAACCGCCGTCTCAGGGAGGAATGGATACGAGTAGCTGATTTGTATCTTTCCTGATCAACCCACAGATTTCTTTTTAGCCTCCAACTTAGTAGCAAACGATTTCCTCCTGCTTGACGATGCTGCATCCCTTCTCGGTCTGGACACGATGCTGCTGAATAAAACGTTGTTGTACGTGATGCTCGAATGGCGTCCATCGTATGTAACTAGCTTTCACCTAAGATACCGTCGAATGAAGCTGAATAATGCCGCTAGTTCCTATCAAGTAGCCCGTACACCAGAACAGGTAGGTTGAATCGATGTTCATCCGTTATGGTTATCTCGGCTAGGATCAACGTGTTGGATATTTGAATCAGTGACCTCTCGGTGTTTGCCAGGTAACCCAATCGCTCAACACACTCATCAGAATAATCTACGCCCGACTATTCGAGCGCATTGTGAAGAAGGTGAACATGTTGATGGGATATAATGACGGATCTAACGACATGGAGAGGCTTTACAATCACATTGGAAGTATTCAACTGATGGGAAGGGTTTTGGGGACGCAGGGCTGCCTGAAAGCCCCTAAGATCGCTTAAGACATTTCTGTGCAACTCGTGAGTTAACCAAAATTATTTTTTTTCACTGATAATTCCGTTCTACCTCAGTTTTTGCTCTCCTTTTGGAGTCGCATGTTGTAGGTCTCTCGGGGGACAGAATGAGGGGTTTTTGAACCAAAGTGCGACGGAACAGGGTCACGTGTGCATCTGATGCACTGCATCAGAGTCATATTCTGTGTTCAAGGATGAGGAGTGTCACATGCACAGGCTAAGTAGCCGGTTTCATCGATGTTGGTCGAGCGGCTTGGCTCGTTCCACGATGAATGAGAAACTGCAATTCTGATATTGGTTATGCATGAGGCTCCAGGAAAGCAAACGCATTATAGTCCTGTGCTTGATGTTGGCAAGAGAGATGTAGCATTCACGCCGATAAGGTTCTGATGAGCAACATACAAGTATTACGGGGCGTGGTAAAAGCATGCCGGAAGTCTTCACGAGCCTTAGGATGACTAAACGTCATTATTGCTTCGGTAAATGAGAAAACTTCTGTTGGAGATCCAACAGAACCTCGTCTTCCCATTGCTGGGCTAGCCTTGCAGGATAAGAGCGGATTTGAGTCATCTCGCTACGATCTGAGCTAGTGGTGGACGCTATCGGGAAAGACCCGATTCTGTTCTCGAAGGGCACGCTACCATTCTCAACTGGCTCCACACAGCAAGCCGATTAGTTTTTATGTTTACGATAGCCGATTGAGAAATATGACCACCATCCCCTTACCAGCGCTAACTGATAGTACGAAAAATGCCACAGTTGGAGAAGGAGTTTGAGCGTCATACATTTCAAGTGTTCGAGAAGTATGAGCCTTATCTACAGTATTTCCGGACCAAGCAATCGGACCAATTTTTATAAAGGGAATAGTCAGAGAGTGTATTCGATGGAGAAGGTTCAGTGTATTGCCATCATTAGCGATATCTTACCAACCGTTGTAGTTTTTGAGTTCTGCTTGATTTCCTGTAACACGCGTCTGCTAATTTTAAAAGCCTTCCTGGAATCAGCGGACGCATTGTTACTCTTCAATAGAAAGAAGTGCGCTGTGACATGGCGGAATTTTGCCACCAAACTTTCTCGGCAAAGTTGTGGATTTTTGTTATTTTATTGCTACTCTACTGTCAGTACTCGACATCTACGGCTTTGAAAGTTTAGAGAAGAACTCATACGAGCAACTGCTCATCAATCTCACCAACGAGAGACTGCAGCAGTTCTTCGTATCCAAGGTGATTGGCGTTTCTCCGAGTAGATGAATAACGTTGGGAATAGTTGTTAGGTTATAGCACAATAAATATACAAAAAACAATGACTTGAATAATTTCTCCCATGGATGCTCAATTCGAATCGTATTGTTGGTATCTGCTATAAGCATTCATTCGTCTGCTTTTGAGCGATAATGTTTTCATCAGGTATTAGACAGGGAGCAGCAGGCGTATGAAGCTGAGGGAATCCAATGGGAATCAGTACCGTTACCAGACGCCACACCAACGGTTCGAGTCATTCAGTGAGGAAGGAAATTTTTGATATATCGTTTCTGAGCTATTGTGGTTTGTAGCGGCGCGCTGAGCATCTTAGACGACTGTTGTTTACGGGCCTCGAGAGGGATGCCGGAGGACGATGATAAATACGTTGGAGAGGTGGACTGAGAGGACCCGGGTTCGATACCGGGCAGGGGCATTTTCAGGTTCAACAAAGGTTCTTTGACGGCAGTGCTGGCTGCAAGCTGAAGCCGCCAAAGCCTCAACGCGCTCCTCCCAATAGAGGCTTCCGGAAGGGAATGAAAATTGAACGAGCGAAGATCACGAGTGGATTCATCATCGACCATTATGCTGGTGAGTCGAGCGTGCTGGGAGAAAATCCAGAATTTTGCCGATGTTTTCAGGAGAGGTGACGTACACTGTGAGTGGTTGGATGGAGAAGAATAATGGACGGATGGTCCCCGAGATGGAGAGCCTTATATTGGGCAGCTCAAATGCCTGGGCCAGGGAGCTCGGCGATCAGGAGGTCTGTCGGGAGGGCGTTCGTGGTAGATCTAAGTCGAGGATATGCATAGCTCTCATATTTGTGTTAAGGGGTGCTTTCGTGGTTTCAGGGGTGCTCGATGCAGTGTGAAAAGTTCAAGTCGGTGAGGAAGCATTTTACGGACGAGTTGGAGAAGATGTTGAAGATGCTCGACAAGACAGGTCTGCACTACATCAGATGCTTCAATCCAAATAGTCAGCAAATGCCTGATCATTTCGATAGGGTGAGTCTTAAGGGTAGCATCTACTGAATGCCTTGGAACGGATGCTTGGGGCGGCCTGTGTTTGAAGCTCGTGCATTGATAACGCACAAGCCGCGCTGACCTGGAACATTGGTGTGGAAGTCGATGGTCAATTTATGGTAGAGCGGCTGCGTGGAAGGGATCCACAATAACACGCATAGGTTTCCAGCCTGCTGCCGTTTATGGGAAATTTGTTCTTTTCATGAGATGGCGGGGTTCAAGTTGATGATAATTCGTCCTCAGCGTTACGTCCTATCTCAAGTGATTCAATGTGGCACGGTAGAGTTGGTGAATATGATGCATTATGGTTACCCCAATAGGCTACCAATAAAGGACCTTGTCAATCGATACAGGCATATGATGCCCAAACGATTCCATGCAATGGATGAGTGAGTTCTGGGGGGAATTGAAAACATTACGTGTTTCAGAATTGCCTCGTGTGAGTGGTTTGCTGAGGCGTTGGCTTTGTAGTATTGGTTGGAGCATATAAATGTGACAGAGGATAGTCGAGGGCCTTTAGGAGGTCCTAGTGTGACCAGGCAATAACGAGATTGTCCGTAACCATCATTCTCCTCGTTAGCTCTATCTGTTCAATCTAGAACTCCCCGTGATGCCCAGGCAATAGGCATGATTCGGATTTGGAAGTAGATGTCGCTAAGGATACCAGAGGGTTTCTAGGGATGGAGTAACGCGATTGGACTGTTGTTGTGATCAGTCGGTCGTTCATATTGGCGCTGTTGCATGGTCTTGGGATGCCTTCAACTGAATTCTCGGTCGGTCTCACGAGAGTCTTCCTCCGGGCACGGCAGTTGGAGTTCTTGGAGAAGTTGAAGGGAAGTGGTGAGGCTCAAGTAAGTATCTTGAGGTTGAATATGGAAGATACGGAATAGGTCCGAGTGTGTACCCTTCAGGTGGATGTAAATATCATTAAGGAAGTTCTGGCGAGGGTTGCAAGGCAGAGATTCAAGAGCGCCATCCACGTAGTTATTATTTGCCAGCGCCTACCTAAGATTCTAAAGGCTTCTAAGTGAGGAGTTACCACCCAAGTTTTCTATCATCATCCTCATCATCAGGCGGCTCCGGACTCTGGCGATCCTCGCTGATAAGATATGGTTGGTGTATAGGATCAAACGCGCCACCTGTAGGCTCTTGGCAGCTGCACGAAAGGTGAGTTGGTAGGGGGAGGATCTCTGCAGTGCAGTTGATGTCACAATCACGTACGAATGTAGCCGTCGTGGTTAGTGGCGTGGTGGAGTCTTTGGAAATGTGGGGGAAATGAAGGTTTGTTGGTATCAGTTTGGCATAGGGAAATGAAGCGTGATCAGTGATTGTGGGATGAGTAATCTCTTTCTTTATCAGTGTGGGGGGAAACATGTGAATGGTCAACCACATATGTTGGTGACAATATGAAAACTCTGGGAAAATCTTGGGAAATTTTCATTGGTTATTGAACTTTTATATCCGGATTCATATCTAAACTCGTATAATCAGTGGGGCACCTCCTATGCTCAGCTGGAGAGAGCGGACATATATTTTAGCACTACTTTTTGAATGATATTTGTGATGTGGTTGATGTCGAGAGGCTACGGTTAGGTGATTGATGAACGTAATAAGGAAAATCAACGACTCGAGGAGATGCGCATTCAAGCGGCGTTGAAGATGCAAGAAGAGGAAGAGGCTGCCAGGAAGGAGGAGGAGAGGCTTAGGAAGGTTGAGGAGGAGAGTCGCAGAAAATTGGAAGAAAGAAGGAAAAGGGAGGAGGAAGTTGCTGCTGCTCGACAGCGGTCAGAGAAGCGAAAGCTCGAGAGTGGTGATGGTGGCAGTTCGATGAAGGACGGCCGATTCGTGTCCCCCTCGCCGGTGTTGCCCTCTAGAAAGCTGCAGTTCGAAGGAAAGGTGGTGGATGTAGAAGAAGGAATCTTGCAATCTTGCATTTCCTCAACGGTGTTTGTCAGGGTCCGGTATCGAGTCCGTGTGACTTGTCGTTTAAGAGTCCAGCGAATGGAGGATCGGTGGAGAGGCAATCGATCTATCATTCGGTTATCAACCAGTCGCCGGGAGGGACGCCGGACTGGATGAAGGTTGGGGAGATGGCGAGGCATGAGAGGAGGCATATTGGTAGGAGGGGGGATGGAACTGACGATCTTCCGGTTGGTGGTCGTGTGCTCTACCATGAGGCTATTGAGGAAGTGGGATGACGAGGAGTTTTTGATGGTTCAGGTAGTGCACTGGATGCGTCGGCCTTATGTGATGACCTTTACAACGACCGGAGCCAACCGGTGAGGTTTCCCTTCGTTATTGTTACTCCTGATGAGTTGTCGGATCAGCAGCCCTTCTGTCCGATCCCTCGAGTCTTCCTAACCATCAACAATTTCGTTGAGGGGAAGCGTATGAGCGAGAAGAAGTGGGGTGTTGGAGGATCGAGTGTGGTAGTAGGAGCCGTCTACTACTGCTGTATGGATCTAGAGGAGCGTCAGGTCCGTTCCAATGGGGTCGTCGAAACGGCGTTGTTCTTCGATGCTGAGAGGAGACGTCTAGTGGCCGCAGATGTAGGGATGGGGAATCTTAGGTTGGAGTTGGCAAGATACGGATGAGGCCCAATCGTGTTCAGCTGCCGGTGTGTGGCACGGGTTCGAGACGAGAAGTGCCGCTGATGGCCTCGCGTGCGTATGTGGTAGACCCGATAAACAGCACGGTGGTTGGAGAAGGTAGAAATACTGGAGGGTGGTGGGATCGAACCGGGGACCTTCAGGTGAGACGGCGGATGAGCCTGTCGAAGCGATATGTCAACACCCGAATAAGTTGGATATCTTTGCTACGACCAACGGGAAGGATGTGGTAGGCATTGCCATCATCTTGCATATCCTCAACGCCTCTTCTTGCGAGGTCGTCTGGTGTTGGCATGGAGATCAGCCCGGGGGGTGGGCTGGCGGCCTGGTGGATATGAATACCATTTTGGAGGCGAAATGTGTGATCTCTGATATGCTCGGTGGAGCAGCCGCATGTATCAGGTGAGAGAATCTTATGTGTCTGCGTGCATTTTGTAGGTCGATTTCGTATCATCAGATTGATGACCTTCCTCCCCCACGGCAATAGAGTCCTCCTGGTATCGGTAGTAGAAGTTAGAAATGTAGGTGGCAGCTGTCAAATCCTATGGTGTTAATGAAAACTCACTTTCAGAGCATCGGGGAAGGAGGCGCCTTAAGGCATATCATCAGACTGGACGAGGTGATCTTAGCTGCTCTTAGGAGTATCCTCCTGGAAGTTTTACCAGAGTGGAATGAGAAAATTTTTTGGAGAACTTCTGTGTCCTTTCCAAGCACGAGTCGGAATGTGGTCAGGCTTCATAGGTGTCATTTTCATCAAGTGTCTTTTGATTTCTCCCCTCTCCGTATTCTCCTCACAGGTCCTCCCACAACGCAGCGCTCAACAAGGCAATCACTACAGGACTCGCAGACACCACGATTCTGTGGAGCTCGAAACGCCAGCCGTTCGGGTTGCGGTGGCGGCGACGGTAGGGATGGAGGAATTTGTCATGAACAGTGGTGAGTCGAAACAGGTAGGGGGCGTCCGTGGGAAGTGATGGCGATGTGATTTAGGTGACGATTCTGGAGAGGGGAGGAGTGTTGACGTTAAAGAGGTAACGGCGGGTCATCGGAGAATGTCCGGACTGATGTTCGATCAGAGTCTTGTGAACCCTTTCCGTGTGTTAACTGCTGGTCTGTCGGGGCGGACGGTGTTGGTCGGAGGCCGCAACGTCCTCCAGCTGTTCGAAGTGGTGGAGCAATCGATGGGGGATGGAGGATCAGAGAATAAAAGGGAAGAGAGGAGGATTAGGTGAGCTTCCGGAGGGGTAGGGTAAGCACTGTGTCGGGGGTAGACTGGTGGCGGACTGTGTGAGAGATTTCGACGACTTTGAGGACATAGATGTGACGGATTGCCTGCCGATCCTTCCGGAGCAGGAGGGACGGTCGATGAGGAGATCCCAAGAAGGTAGGGCTGACGGTGCATGCACGCTGTTGCTGAGTCGCAAATGTTTCACGCTGGGATTTGAGGCGAATGTTGGACGAGAACGTTGTCGTATTTGTGAGGATTGAAATTGCTGGTGAAAAACAGAGGGGAGTTTCTGGCTCGGAACTGCAGGAGTGAAGGGAGTATCTTCTAATATGGTTTGCATAGTATAGCTCAGTGGTAGAGTAGAAAGTAAGAAACATCGTGGATTGTACGGCCTTATGATGGTAGATGGGAATATGAAGTGTAATGAGAAAGCATTCCTTATTATAGTTGTTCGAGAGTAGCCTTATTGGACTTGTCATAGGTTTGATGATGATCGATCGTTATCTGGTCACTTCCTCATCGGGGCAGGTGGTGTCTTTGGTGGTATCTTCACAACGTCATCGTGGGGCTTCGCGGTGAGTCCTTGTCTCTCTCTTGGGGTCACTAGCGCTGTTTTGAAGGTCTTCTAATGGCGTGAAGGAGTCGTTACTTCTCGATGTTTCAAAGAGCAGTATTGTGGTAACCGCTACAGAGGCAGCCACCTCCCATGTAGGGCATTGCTGAGGCGGATGTATTTGAGGAAGGTGTGGTAGGTGAGATCTATTGTGTGTCCATGGAAAGAGACTCGAAGGTTGACACCGACAGGAAGCAGGCCTTCCAAAAGGTGATCGTCTTCATGCCTTGTTGGAGATATGGATTTCTATTAGAGCGACGGGTCCTGGTTTGCATCCTCCTCGTGAGAGGGAAGGCGACAATGAGGCGATGAAGGCGGCGCGACGCAGAACTGACCGCCAGGCTGCTGTATTTTATATGCTATGTAGGGTTGATGGTTCGCTGCCCTTGTCGAGGAGTGGTTGTAGCTCGATAGCCTCTGTGAAACAACGAGTCGAAATAGATATGTCGTGGTGTTCGAGGGGAGCCCCTATTGAGTTGCCGTATTTGATTGAGTCGATTGAATGTTGTTTCTGTGTAAGGTAACGCTGGTGTGGTACGACAATACAATGAGTTGTCTCAAGAGAGGAAGTGGAAGTTGAGCGGAGAGGAGTGAGTATTTTATCACAAGGAACTGTGGCATGGTTTTACGGATACATTTTGTTTGCACCACTCGCATTCTGTTAAGCATTTGGGGAACTCAAGACAATGGTTAATGGAATCTAGTGATTCTATCTACAATCGTAATCATAAAATCATCAACTAGCTTAATAGAGCTAAATTAAGATTCCATACTTGTGGAACACTCTGTACAACTACACATTTGTTTTCCCCTTCCAAAGCGACCGGGTGCCACGACTTTTCTTCTTACCCCCCACACAACAGAGAGTCGAATACAGTAGTTGCTCATTTGCTGGTATGTGAGGCGTTAGGGCCCATGATTTAAAACGGGAATGTTCTTCTTGAGGCTGTAAATCGTTGAGATGGAGTTCAGGTTGGTGTTGTTGCAGGTGGGTATTCGGTCCTTCTTCGAGCAGCAACACTCGCTTGGAGAGCTGTGAATTCGAGTGTGCTGAGTTCAGTAGGGTTGATCGCCATAGGATGGTCCTGGTTGATACAGCTACGAAGAATCTTTTGGTAGGCTTTCGAGAAAGGTATGGTATTGAAGCTTCGTGTTAAGGTGTCGACCTTGGATGCTGACGCACCGCCGCATGTCGTCCATTTGCCGCGCTAAGTGGTGACCACTGGTCACTTTGTTGAATTAGAATCTGCAGTGCATAAAGTATTCTCCATGGCTGACATTCGTGCTGAGTTGTCGATGGGCGTATAAGTGAAGCCCTAGAATTGGTATCAGATTTTTGATTTGTGAGGGTATATAAAAAACTAGTATCCTCGAATCGAACTTAAGTCATACGCATGAAGGACGAGTGCTCCGCCAGCTGCGCTATGCGATATGATCTCAATGCTTCGCTCCGCTTGATTTTAATGTAAGATTTGTGAAATATGTCGTAAGTCGGTCGCCTATGAGTCGATCATGCGGGCCTCATTATCAATGATTTCCTTGTTAGAACTTTCGCGATAGATTCTCCCACACTAACACGTATGGTGATGACAATGCGTCGCCTGGCCGCGTTGTTGACCTGATGTAAAAGACAACTACTTCAGTGCCGGTTGATAGCGTTGTGATAGACTCAGCAGCTGGGAAGTTGCCTGCATAGGGCCAACCCGTTGTATAGGGCCAACCCGTTGTAATGATTGTATTCCTTCTCTTAGTGTTTCCCCCTTTAACGGTCATACAGATGAATCTCAGCGAACTATATTTGAAGCTGTGTGCTACTACGCTAGTCTGTCTCAACTGATCACAATAGTTCGTCTCGTACTCTTTCCTCATTCTCGCCTTGTCACGTTTACAGTTGATGATAGAAGGGCGATGGGCTCAGATGTGCTGTAGGTGAAGACAGTTTTAGGTGGGTGTGAAAACGAGGTAAAATTTCGAGGTAGAATAGTCGAGTTGGAATGGATGAGATCTCCCTAGCTAAATGATGTTGGAGGAAATTTTCAGTTTTAGTTTGTATTTTTTTTCTAAGAATGGCGGAAATAGCAGCGGCAGGCGCGGCTCTCGCGAATGGCGCCGGTTCGCTGTTTTCGTATAATAAGGATGTGTTTGTATTTGACCAAACATTGCGACAACAGAAAGTTCATCAAATTCAAAATATTCGCCTCCAACAGGTACTAAGGGGAAATTATCACATAAGTTTCTCGAGTGCGAAATGAGGTCTGAAGATTTTCCTATTTGTAAATTTTATGAATTTTAGTGAAATTTTTTGAACGATTTTTCATTCACGTTCATTAGGATTTTTTGCGTTATTGTTAGGTTGGTTTATATCGTGAAGATCTTCGAGACCTCTTCGGATTGACAATATCTAAGATGGACAACTACCTAGTAGTGAATACCTTACTCTTGGGTTTCTGCATTGCCCTCTTCTACGATGGAGTGTTGCCGGTCCAGAACCCACCGTGGTTGTGGTGGATGTGGTAATACGATGGTTTTGAAATATCGTCACTGCAGTTTAGGCTTAATCCATCCCGAATTAGATAGGTCAAAATGCGGAAGAGTTTTACCCTGATCATTTTACATGTGATAAAGAGAGTTGTATTTACTATAGGATCGGGAATCGATCTTGTTGGTACGGGAATGTTTTTTCGTGAAATGAATGAGTATAATAGTGTTGAAATATTGATAGCTCTTTTAAGGAGTTTCCTTACTAAGTATGGGAGTAAACGTACGAGTAGAAGTGTACAGAAATAAAAAAATTCATCACAGTTCTATATTGTCACCAACCCGTAGTTTTCATGTGCGTATTTTTCCACAATGCAGTATACCTTATATCGGTGAATTAATTTCTAAAGCATCGTGACATGGGTGAAAGTTATTACTGATCTTTTTGATGGTCGAAAATAGAGAGAAGTCATTTCTGATTGTTAACGTGTTCATGATCAGGTGTTTGAACCTTTCTGGGTCTACCATATTCCTATTGATATCGATCTGGTTGTCTTTGCATGCCTCCATCACAGCTCAGTCTATGGCCGTGAAACTCCTCACACAGTGGCTTAGGTAATGCGGGGATATTGGCATTTGTATTTGTGATATTTTCCGCAAGGCTTTGGGGAAAATATTAATCTCATATGAAGATATGAATTATGGTATCTATTAATATACTGGAGTTTCACCTGTGATATGAAAGATGTATTTCACGACTACTGCTGCAGTAGTCGTGAAATAAAGTAGTACTGCATTGCGCGAATATCGGGTTTTTACACAGAGTATTATGTCACTTCGCGTAAAACGGGTGAAACTTTAATATCTATAAACTAAATTTTCAATATTCATACCACGTATTTCCTGGGAGGATTTTCTATCAGATTATTATTAGGAATACTATAATTTATCTTATTATGTGTTAGGTTACCATTACCGAGAACTGAAGATATAGCGGCTGCATCGGCTACTGTTGAGGTAACAGAAAAATTGAAATACGGGAATCTATCACAGTACAGATATTAGTAAAGTATATACCATAATTTTATCCCAATATTATGAATAGATATATAGATAATACCCTATAACGTATTATAATATTTCATATTAAGGGCGCCTTGTGAGGGAGGGGAATGTGATTTTTGTTGCCGAGATGCTTTTCATAATGTGTTCGCGCCGTGTAGTCGGATTTGTTATTGTTTTTACGGTTGGTTTTATGCACGCCCATCGGAGTTAATTGTCGGGTAGATGGTAGTAACATTAGCACGTCCGTGATATTGCTACTGATGGAATCGTTGTAGTCGTATTTTATTACATTTAGTGTGCACATGGTGAACTACATGTGTTGGCGATATTATGAAAAATCTGGGAGAAATTTTGGGAGATTCTCATCGGTGTCTGTACACTTGTACTCGAATTCGTGGGTGAACGTCTATGAGCTGTTGTTGAGGTTGCTAGGTGAGGAAAGAGAACACACATTCCTCCAAAATTGTGGTTTAGGATTACGAGTGTTGCCCGGTGTCGTCGATTTTACGTATACCGGGTCTGCAGCGGCTTGACCCGCGAAGAACTAAGGCGGATATGAATGTATATAAAAAGGTCGATAAAGATGGCCGAGTTAGTGGCGAGGGAGATCTGTTGTAACATGGGGGAATGGGATGTTTTTACACGGGTTAAACCGTTCTTAGTGGATTGGTGGTATTGTTTGTAGGCACCATATTCACTTCAAATTATTCGAACATGTGCAGAAGACCTGGCAGGGTTATGATGCTTATGCTAGGGTGTGTATGGCTGTTGGCACCAACCAGTTGTTGTTGACACTTATTGTTTTTGCATTAGGGTAATAATAATGATAATGAGGGCAGTGCTCAGTAGCAGTAGAAGTGGAGTTTTATAGCTTCGTTTTACTATAAGAAGTTTCATCTCACATATTTTCCCAGTTTTGTGTGAGCGGTTATATAGTAGTTGTTCTGTTTAGGTCAACCCTTATAGGAGATCGGCAGCCATGGGCGGCTTGGGTATTTATAGTAGTCGTGGCGACGGGCGCGATGTTGCATTTCCGAATTAATCTCACTCTTACCAAATGGGAGCTTGTGATGATGGTTGGTCTCATCTACTTGGCGCCTTTGACTGCTGGGGTGGCGGCTACTATGGACTATGCTGGTTGGATAACGGCGGGTAAGATATTCACAGATTCGGGCGTTTTTACCCGAGTTAAATCGTTATTTTTAGGTAGTGCTTGGGCATTGGCATCGTTTGTGCTCAACGATTTATGGATTCTATTCGTTTTTGCACAAGCGATGGAATCGAGGGGAGGCCTACCGGAGAAGTTCAATACTGTTGATATCTCCTCAGGTTAGGAGGAAGAACATTTCGCATCAGCGGACTTGTTCATTTTAGATGTAATGAGTGATAATTCGATGCAACATTTTGTGAAGGATGAACTACATGGTTTGGGAATAGATGTAGGTGTGTCGGTGTTGGACCTGTTTTGAATCTTGTCATTTGGGCAGGCAAAGAATCCTGGAGATTTTTTATGGGGTACTAGTAATTTGTCGAAGGACTCGGCAGGGCAGGAAACGGTGGAGAAAATGTGCGAACGTGAAGAAAAAAAATTGGAGAAAGTTTTTGATGATGACGAGAAGTCGTCCGGAAAGCTGTCGGGAGCGCAACAAGATAAATTGGAAGATCTCAGGAAAGAATTCCAGAAAATACGGTAGGTCGCAGTGTTGGGAGATGTGTTACTTTTTCTCAGCTGAGCTCGGGGGAGTTTCCTCACTAACTAGAGAAGTTTACGCGCGAGTTCGGGTAGAAATGCAGAGAAAATCGAGGAAAACTAGCAGAATTTTCTCGGTATTTCCATATTGTCACTAAACATTTAGCCAACCATATGCATTTTTCCGACAGATATGGATAAGGCCTGAAATATATGTTTGCTCTCCTCAGCTGCTGAGCTCAGGGGTTTTCTCATAAGTGTAGGAGTTGATATAAGAATTTGGGTAGTAGTATATAGGAATGAATGAGAATTTCCCTAAATTTCCCCAGAGTCTACATATTGTCACCGACACGTGTAGTTGACTCCGTGCATATTTCCCACGGATTAGGTTTGGAAGATGATCGTAGTAGTGAGAAAATCTTCGCGGTGCGCGATGTGAATCTTTATACGGTTGTCGTTTTTATTGGTTAATTTATTGTAATTTTTGGTAGTGACGGATTCCAGTCGAAAGCGGAGCGAAGGTCGAAAGAGGAGGAAGAGTCGACTGCGGAGGATTGGGTGAAGATGGCGACGGAAAACTCGGGTAAATTGACAGGTGCAGGGATCGAACCCGGGTGTCCTGTTATGATGTAGGTTACGATGATTCCTCGGTGAACTACTACGTGAATAAGGTGACGGGCGACATTCGATTCAAACCTGTGCTGAGACGGTCTCTGGTGAGAAGAAGTGGCAGAGGCGTGGTATTGGAAGTCAATGTTATTTTAGAGCGACACAGTGTCTACTGCTAGTACACTGAGTCGGCCGTCGCAGCCCAATTCGAGAAGGCTCCAGGATGCTTTGTGGAATCTGGAGAAATCGGTAGATGAATTTCATGAGGAATGCAAGAAGAGTGGTGACAGTTTGAGGTGACAGTTGTTGTCTTTGTTCATGTGCTGAAGGATTCCTCTTTCTTGTGTTAGATCGTGGGCGTCTAGGACGTCCTCATCAGAAAGCGGGAGCTCATATACAACAACAACAACGACGGCTACTTCGGACCACAGCTCATCACAAGGGGGAGTCGGTGGCGATCATGAACATCGTCATAGAGCAGTGTTGGATTTCCAACACTACTCGCTGCGACCCTGGTCAGTGTATAAGCAGGCGTCTATTGTTGTGGTATTGGCGTGGACTGTCGGGTAGGCTCGGGTGGGGGGAAAGGTCGAATACGATGCTGACACGTGCAAAATTAATGCAGGTGTCACCGTGTGTGTCACCGTTATCGACAGTAGTAGTTTGGTTTCTAGAATTAGCTTAATCGAAACGGTTGCTCTGTATTCGTTCATTTGAGGCGATGTTGTTATGGTCACGTTTTCTCTTCGATTCGATGCATAACGTGACGAGCGAATACACAATACTGTTGGTAATCGTTCAAGTGGAAGACTTTTTAACAGAATACGGTGGTCCGAGCGGACCTGTTTTGAATCTTATTGAGAGTAACCTAAGATTCTCCCCAATACTCTTTCTCAGAGTGGTCTGGTGTGTTCTGGACCTCCTACATATCCCTACTGGCAATGATATTCGAGCCACTGTTGAGAGCACTACGACTTTATCGAATGCAACCGGTAGTTTTTTCGTACCGGTTGGTATGAGCTCGACTGCGGTGTCTTCTGATTCACTGGTGTATGCGGATGCTGTGAGCTTGTGGCCAGCAAGATACGGAAGAGGTCCGGAAATGGGCAAAGATATTTCTGATATCGAGTATGTCAACGGCAGTCTACTCGTCGCATCAAAAAGCGAGCATCTGATCGATTATGATGAGGGCTGGGAAATAAAGATGCCGATCCGGGTTGATAAAGTTGCATATATATCAGAAGGTAGATTAGCTGTATCTACTCCTGATAATTGCCTTTATCTATTGCAACGTGATGACGATGATGATGATGTTGATGCTCAATGGCACCGCACTGCGAAGATTGGTGATTACTCCTCCTCCTCTGATGATGATGATATTATAAGTGGCATTGCATTTAGTAGAGATTATGATGGTCGCCTGTTGGTATTGATGAGATGTGGTGATATTCATATATGGAATATGAGTAGTGGTAAAAGGATAGTCACTCATCTTACATTACCAAATGTTAAACGTTATACAGCTATAGCTACAACAAGAACAACCCTAACTAACAAACAACAACAAGAAGAAGAAGAAGAATACATTATGGTCTCTGCACTTGGGAAGGATCACCAAGCGATCTCGATGAAGATCAGATTAGGCTGAAGAAATCTGGGCATCCTCTGTATCTTACCATGGGCGAGCTAAGATACTTGTAACTGTATTTGCTCTGTCCCTATTATTGGGATATCAAAAGACTTTCTATTAGACTTTAGCAATACTCCGTTATTGGAGCAGTTGATTCAGCGGTCTCCTTCAGCAACAGCAGTCGAGCCGCTCTATGCCGGCGGCGGAAGGCTCCCTCTTTATTTTAGCTCCTAAACAGTGTTCAGTTTCTTCTGTGTGTGTATATGGTGAGATACTCAGTGTGTTTGTGTTGGAGATGAAAGAGGTTCGAGTAGAATGAGTACAGCGATTGGGAAAAGATGCACATGTTCTTGTTGACGATATGTAAATTCTGGGAGGAAAAATTGGGAAAATTATTGTTATTCATACGAATTAGGGTATAAGTGTACAGAAATCAACAATAATTTTCCGAAATTTCTACCCAATTTTATACTGTCACCAACACATCTGCTGACCATGTGTATATTCCTCCACACCGGAATAGAGTTTGTCTGAATTTTTATTATAACAATGGCAACAACGACGGCGGCAGTCGCGGTCGCAGGAGCTTCTCTCGTCGGCTCTGCAGCGGGAACGTTGTTTTCGTATAATAAAGCCGTATTTATATTAGACCAGACCCTGAGGCAATGGGCTGTTCATCAAGTGCAGGACATGAGGATCGCGCAGGTGGGTCGCCAGGGCAGTTCTGATTGAAAAATCGTAAAATGTGCTAAGTTGTCAGATCGGACTTTATCGCGAGGATTTGCGAGATCTCTTTGGCCTGACTATCTCGAGGATGGACACATATATGACAGTGAATTCAGTAGGACTCGCCGTTGCTGTGCACTCAATATACTGTGGTATGATACCACCTGATATTCCTCAACCGAGAGCAGTCCCTTCATGGCTGTGGTTCATTTGGTGAGTAGAGTTTATTTAGCTCAGTTGGTTATGTATTTTGGCTCTTACTCGGGAGGCCGTGGGTTCTAATTCTATGGGTGATGCTTTTGCTCAATTCAGGATCCTCAATTTATCAGCAAGCACTGTCCTCCTTCTACTATCCGTTTCCTTTTCCCTCCACGCCTCCATCGTTGCCCAGTCTCTCGAAGTCAAACTCCTTACTCGATGGCTAAGGCAGGGAGCTCGGCCATGGTGGCGTCATCAGACACCCCATTCTGTTCAGGCTGCCTCTCCCTACAATGTCTGATATTGACAATGCGGCCGACACATTTGAAGTAAGGGGGATGGGATAGGTCTCGGGTTCGACTCCCACGCCCTGCAATTGCTGTCGCTTTCTCAACGGCTTCTTATTTCAGAGGTTTGAATGCACCCCCGTGAGATCAATCTTACGAGTACCCCTGGTACAGCGGCTCTCTCATCGATGGAAAGCCAAAGCTGGATCGACTCGGAAGGACGCAAGGGACGTTGGCAAGAACGGTATGATGGATCATGCTGAAGATGAGAAGTAAGATAATTTACCCGCGGGGATGGACCCTGAGGAAGCATTAGGGACTGCTTGTGTCGTATACCACCTTTTAGCTGCTGTTCATCTCATCGGCTTTCGGGACAAGTTCTGGGTTTCTTTCTTACGACTACACGAGTTCATTCTCAATTTGCTGCATACTAGGCGGTCGTAGTAGTGGTAGTATGATAATCATCAGGTACACTGTATCTCACTTTTCGCTTTTCCAACGCCTCCAGAAAGCATGGCTGGGCTACGACTCCTACGCTCGAGTTTTCATGGTCTTGGCCACCAACCAGACGCTCATGACCTTGTCTGATTTCGCCCTCGGGTACAACTCATCTTGCCCACTTGCGTTCTCTTACATTTCCTCAACGCTTGTCAGATCTACGATGGTGGGAGATCATGAGGTGTGGGGCGCCTGGGCATTTGTCGTTGTTGTCACCACTGCGGCAATGCTACACATTAGGATGAATCTCACATTCGAGAGTTATAATGAGCTCCTTGTGATGATAGTGTTAACTTACCTCCCGCCTCTCACGGCGACGGTAGCTGCTACGTTGGACTATGCAGAGCAGCGAGCACAGGTGACCATCCTAGAAGACCATTGAGACGATAGCCGAATTCAACGTGGGAAAATTCTGGAGATATGACATCGAAATTCTGAGAAAATTTCAGAAGAATCTTTAATTTTCTGTAAGGTTTCGAAGTCTAGTGAGGGAACTCCCCACCTCAGCTGAGGAAAAGTGAACATACGTATTTCAATACTGCCCGGATTAGAGCTCATACTAGAGCTGTGGTAGCTCGAGAGAAAGTCATCTTTTGTGGGGGTGACTCGATGAACTCTGTTTTCTGCGGACAGTTACGCGGTCCACACTGTGGGTTAATATTGATCTAATTCTAAGTGTATACATATATTTTATGAGATTTTGATTTTTCATGTGATAGTTGGATATTACATGTCCACTTATGAACTATGGAGGCAAAATCTGTCGAAAATACCCGTTCGCAGTTCAGTTCGTTGTGGTCAACTCTCAGCACGAGTTGGCCTTACTCAACATCCAATGTTCGGCTAGGTATTTGATGGTTTTTTGTCGATATCAGGTGAAGACGTGGCTCTGGCCTCGATCGCCTTTCACTGTCTCTGGTATTATTATCTCGTTCTGCAAGCGTTGGAAGTATCAGAAAGGCTGCCAAGGAAGTTCAACATCGTCAGCATGAGCTCAGGTGAGGCCTCTGTCGAAGTGGTCTTGTCTGATCTTAGTGTTTAGATATTCTAAGGGACGAAAACCCGCTGCGGAGTTTTGTTGTTGAACAGATGACGGAAGGACGAATTAATGTGAGTCTCGTTGGTATAAAATTTAATTACTATCTTTGGACTAATCCTTGGGTGAAATCTGTTGAGATTACCTTGTGTTTTTGAGGAAATTCAAATTCTTAGCAAAACTTCCGTTTGGAGGATTGGGTTCAACCTTTATGATAATAGAGTTGCCCAAGTTTGCGATTTCCAAACTCACGGTAAAGTAGTTAACGAGATAGTGTAATATTGGAATATATATTCGCTCTCCGCAGCTGAACTCAGGAGTTTCCTCATCATATTTACATATAAATTCGGGTAGAATTACACTAAAATCAACAACAATTCCCTGGGATGCCAACACATGTATTTGGTCATGGGTATAGTCCCAAACATTGAGATGTTGATGTATTATTGGGCATGATATGAATCTTATAGTTGAGACCATCGTTCGTATATTGTTCAGAAGAGGAGGCCTGGTGATTTCGAGTGGGACTATGAGCGCAATGGTGAGTTCCCCATTAGAGAGGACGATATGGATGAGTTCGAAGAATTGGCGAAAAAGGACGAGAAAATATTGGGTTCAGTGGGCTGTACTGACCACGTCGAGGAACGCGGAGGAAACAAGTAGATCGTTTTTCGATCTGCACGCAGGCGCATCTCTCTCTCAGGGAAGTTTCGCAGTTGGCATTGATGGAGGAAGGGCGTGGGAAAATCGGTGGGTGAGAGAGAGGGTTTTTTTCCGTGAAAAACTATTGGGAAAATTTAATGGTTCAGGCCAGTGTTGAAAAATATGTTTGCACTACTCAGCTGAGTTCTAGAGTTCTCTTACTACGTTGTGAAAATTTATAGACGACTTGGACTTGGAGTGTACAAAAACCAACGAGAACTCTACAAAGTTTTTTTATTCTTATCAACACATCTACTTGCTGTGGTGCTGTAGGTAACTGGGTGGAAGCGCACTATGGTCAATCACCAGCACCAGAGGACCGTTGGAAGGAGTCCTGTTTGAGAGATGTAGCGCATTAGCTTTCACTTGCTATCTTGCATTTCCTCAACGCATGTAGGTAAACGGGTCCGACAATGTGAAAGATGAAGTGCGTGTATCCGATAAGACCAGTGGAAGCTTCTCTACTGGGTAGGTGGAACTGAGTAGTTTACTTTGAGATCAATTGGTGTAGTTACAGTGAGGATGTGAAGGCGAGTAAGAAAGGTGATCCCTGCGATAATATAGGGCGATTTTGCTTTCGACCGTGGTCCGTGTATAAGCAGATTTCGGCAGTTATTTCAGGAGTTTGGGCAGTCGGGTGAGGTCGTTATTCAACGCATGTGCTTAACAGTCTTGATTTTCAGATTTATTTGGTGGATTTTAGTGTGTGCTGGAGTACCCACTGGCAACGACTTGTCGGGTCCGATCTTTGAAGCATCCTCCTCACCTGATACTCAGGGGCTTGCCTCTTTCCCGACCTTCTTTACTCCTATTGGGTTGGATTATATCGATGATGGCTCTGTCGTTGCGACCGATGGCATTTCTTCTTGGCCTCGGTCGCCTTACACTCCTTGGAACCCGACTGATGTGATCGTTATGGGCGCGAACGTGATGGTCGCGAATGGCACTGAGCTGTTGGTCGATAGTGCTACTGGTGAGGCTTGGAAGATGCCGATCCGGGTTGATAAAGTTGCATATATATCAGAAGGTAGATTAGCTGTATCTACTCCTGATAATTGCCTTTATCTATTGCAACGTGATGACGATGATGTTGATGCTCAATGGCACCGCACTGCGAAGATTGGTGATTACTCCTCTTTCTCTGATGATGATGATATTATAAGTGGTATTGCATTTAGTAGAGATTATGATGGTCGCCTGTTGGTGTTGATGAGATGTGGTGATATTCATATATGGTATATGAGTAGTGGTAAAAGGATAGTCACTCGTCTTATATTACCGAATGTTAAACGTTATACAGCTATAGCTACAACAAGAAGAACAACAACCCTAACTAACAAACAACAAGAACAAGAAGAATACATTATGGTCTCTGCACTTGGGAAGGATCAGCGAGTCCATCTTCTGAGAGTAAATGGAGAAGTTACTAAGTTTTTAGAAAAGTAGTGTTCATATTAGTCGTGTGTGATTCCAATAACCTCTCGGCTGCATTAGGTCATGACCACTATTGGTACCGATGTTTTTATAAACTCGCTCATTCTAGCCTCCCCGCATTATTTACTCTAATACTACTACTACTACTACTACTACTACTACTACTACTACTACTACTACTACTTGGTATGTTGATGTTGTCAATGGAAGGGTCCTGGAAGTTGTTGGTGCATCATCATTGTCGCTGTCCCCATCCCTCGTAGCACACAGTGTGTCTCTTTTGGATGAAGTAATCCCTTAGTTGAGCTCATGGTGGAGATAGTATATATGGAGTATAATCAGGCCTCCCCCCTCTTCTAGGGCACCCTATTATGCCCAGTGAAGTGTTATCTCAATCGGCAAATCAGTAAGAATTCAGTCGGCTTTAGTGAAGGGAATTCATCCATTATTGACAGTTTCAAATCTGACTGGTATTAGTTATGTTCCGATGGTCATTGTAGCGACTTGTTGAGGTTGATATGTGATGGGTGTGAAAGTGTCGACCACCGTATTATGATCGTCGTCGAATGATGATGATGATGATGATGATCATGGCGCGAACGAGAATCTGATTATAATTCTCTGTTGATGATTATCTCGAGTGCACTGTTCTACTCAACGACTAGAGCAGAACGGGGTAGATAGAAAAGGGCAGATGTGTACAGACGAGTTAGAAGCCATACATGAGCTGAGGGACAGGGCTATGTGGACAGTGCACGAGTATATCAGTAGAGGGAATCTTGACTATCAGTCACGACGATTTTGGTATATTACTGAGGCATTGTTGGTCCTCATAAACACTAATCGTCCGATGTCGTCGTCACCACTGCCATGGGAGTGCCTTTCTGGGAGAGTCCGGAACAGCTACTTTGCCGTGTGTTTCCTCAATCATGCAGACCGCTACCGCGAGTAATGTGATGTGAGTGAGTCTGATGCATAGGTTCGCCATCAACTGTCTTCATGGGTCTAGAATGGTTGTTGTATTTTGCGAAAGGTATGGTGTATATTTTATTCATGCGTTGTTGACATCGTCGCCCACGATTCGTGGGACTTTGAATGGAATGCTCCGGTTTAGAGTCAAGATGGTTCGCATTATCCTTAGCATCAGTATTAATGAGTTCAGGTTGAATACCTTATTAAGAATTTTTGTTACCCTGTGGATGCTGACCACTCCATCGTCCAATAGTTGTGTGGTGTGGAATCCGTCTGCCCAATGTGTTCCTCCTAACTATGGCTAGTAGGAGGCTGTATAATACAGCCTGTATTGTTGCTATTGTATTCGAATCCTATTTTTTCGCTAGTGTTACAAGGCAATGTCAACAGGATCCATGGTGTCGAACAGCAGCCCAACGGGTGATCAATTTTGTCAATACCATTCCAACTTGAAGTCAATGGTAGAGGGTTCAGTTAGTTAGTCGAGGGTAGTTCACCTAGGAGACGAATGTTCAACTGTTGGGGTCGTCGAGTTCGTGGACTATGGAGATTCTCATGTTCTCGCTGCATCATGATGAGGTCGAGTCGAAATTTATTTTCAAGGGAGTCGCTGGCTTCAATTTTTTGCCTGGCTCAAGATGTAGCATCATCATCTCTCCGTTCGAGCATGAGAGGTCGGTTTAGCTCTACCAAAATGTGCGGAGGGTCGTCATATTACTATATATGGTGAACTCGGGGAAAGGTTATGTCTATGTCTCTTTGGAGTCATTCGAATGACCAGGGAAGGAATGAGCTCATGTTATGATGTATGATCATGACTGAAGTTGTTGGTTCATGGTACATCACTCTGAAGTCGTGAATGCAAGGGGAACTCCTTCAAGTCGCGGTCTGACTACACCATTGATTATACTCATGGTGTTGGTCCTCATCTGTGTTATGATGAACACGTAGGTCTGCTGTTGCTACTCCTCATGGGCAATCAGGATGCTATCATCCATTACCTCAGATTTTACGTCCACACCACCACGACTCTGAGGCTTGGGCG
Source organism: Perkinsus marinus ATCC 50983 (assembly GCF_000006405.1). Classification (NCBI taxonomy): domain Eukaryota; phylum Perkinsozoa; order Perkinsida; family Perkinsidae; genus Perkinsus; species Perkinsus marinus. The sequence continues at coordinate 275,938 of NW_003200720.1, forward strand.
TTTGGAAGATGTAGCATAGAGTGAGGGCCAGTACGTGCTCGATGGGCTATTCAGATTGTTGCTGAATTATTGTCCCAATTCGAGAGTCATAAAATTGCTGTTATCCAATCATTGCAAATGGGTACGTCATTCTTTTTCTAGTGGAAATCAGTGGCGTAGTTGACAGGTTACACCAAGACTGCTGAGCCGAACTCGCTCACTACGATCGAGATTGTCCCTGCTGGGGATATTAAGCCTGAAGCAACCGTATCTGGTTCAACTCGTGCAGTAGGCATTCTGGATTTCATCGTAGTTGAGATGATTGCCATCAGAGTGTTGCCCGTGGGAGAGGATCGCTGAGGCTTCCGCGCCAAAGGGCTTTCGTCGACTTGGAGGCTCTGAAGGGGCAGACCGATGTGGAATTGAAGAAAATGGGTTTCGGTAAGCAAATGCGATTGGTCATTGACATTTACTTTGGCTGGAGGAATGGACGAACGCTACCTCAACTCGATGCTGAGGAGAGTCAGCAGCAATGTTGATCGAATTCTCAAGGATATTCCTCACGAGAAGGTAAGGCAATGGGCAGTGCCAGGGGAATATGCATATGGTCAACTACATGTGTTGGTGACAAGATGAAAATTCTGGGAGGAAATTTAGGGAGGTTCCTACTGATTCCTACACATTTCTATCCGAAGTCTTACGCTAATTCTTATGGTTAGTGAGGGAACTCCTGAGCTCAGCTGAATAAAGCGAACATATATTCTGACACTGGTTACGAATACAGGGCGGAGCGGTGTCCTTTTCGGTCAAGTATTCGAGTGATATCATTTCTAGAGTAACTCTCCGTAACTGCTGATTGTATTTGGGTCCACATAACGGGTTGATACGATTCTTAATAAGAGTTATAAGTCAACAGCTCGAAAGAAGTGGAGGAGTTACACTTTGACAGTGTTTCTGTCTGTCGAGTCCAACTTCGATAATTTAGTATGGGAACGATGAACTGTACATAGATCTTCAAAATACGTGTCCAATCGAGTCGGTGTGATATACGAAATTTCATTTTAAATTCATAGTTGGAGACATGCATGGTATCAACTGATGGGCCTTTCGTGAAGCGGAAGAGGAAGCGTCTTCCTTTCAGAGGTCGGCATTGATATTATTCGCGGACACCTTCTGGGGTAAACAACAGGATAATCGACTATACGAACCATGTCCAGTGAAATGTGAATATACCAACGATCGTCAACGAGCCGGACAGGGTGATGATAATGTGAACGCTACTGCAATCTGAAGTAGTCAGTGCTTGTAGCCCATGGAGTGGTCCATCACATGGTCGACTTCCAACGTTTTACTACGGATAATAAGCCGGCTAATCAGCGTTGGATAGCCCTGCAAATTGAACCTGACAACCTCCACACTAGAATGAGAGATCGCGAACTGCTAGCCCATGTAGGGGACCTCAGCTTTGACCAGACGGGAAGGTGATCTTTCAGTTCGATGCAACGGCTAGTTCCATAATAAATGGTCATTACCCTGAAGCACAGGAATCTGGTAGGGGACCTCTTCTGTATCTTCGCATAGTGAACCTCGGATATTTCTGTCAGATGTGCAATATTGAATATTCAATTTCCCTGTGAATTCATGAGTTTGGTCTTCCATCATCAGAGTACCGTTTTCAGGCGTAGCGAAGCATATTTTGACTCCGCTATTGTCAGACTATTTTTTTGAGGATCCTCGTTTCTGGATGCCCTCGAAAGTGAGTCATTATCGTTATTGATGATCATCATTGGTTTTGGAAGGTACCATTCGAAAAACGAAGTAAAAATGCAGTCTATTTACAACGAGCATGCGATTCGCCTACGGGGCGTGCGGAATTCGTACCACTCCGCGAGTTATTCCTGATGGCGCGTGTCGTGGATGTAGGTCCGTGAATTGATGAGCCACTACCCCGTGGACAGCATGGGACCTTGTCTCCATAACAAGGACGATACTCGAGCTACCGGAGCTCCCACTGATTTACTCCAACAGTAAACCTTCGCCGTGCGTGCCTATCGGGAGGATCTGGGCGTATCTTCAGATATCTTTTTTATATTGCGATTGAGCCTTATGAACTGTACTGTTCTGATAAGATTGCTCGCGCGATGACAGTGAGGAAATCCATTCGATTAGATTTACGAAAGGATATTTTTCTCAGGGAGGAGCGATAGTTATATTCCGGGGTTGTCCGGAGGTGTATTGGACTCTACCGAACCATCGAGCTCTTATCAATGTTGATGATTTCTCGAGCGCAAAGGAGGTTGCGAAGTTAGTGACATGGACCTTTTTTGTATCTTGCATGGTTGAACCTAAGATACATGGAGTCGGTAGCAAACAATAAGACTCTGTGGTTGGAGCATACCAGTTGGTGGACATCTCCTGGAGAAATCAAGGAACACTTCATAAGATTCTCTAGATTCCAGTAGGGCAGAAAATGGCCGGAATGCGTCTCCTCTGAGTGATAATGGCATCTATACTAACAGCTTCTAAGGACTCAAGGAAACTGCCAACTCGAGCATAACGATATTTAATCAGAATGATAAAACGGAACTACCGAGGTCGAACAGCGGTATTAGGAGAATCATTGTGAATATTATGACTTTATCGTTCATCCCCCATAACGATTGAAGGTTAACCTTTTATGGATTTAGATACATGCATTCCCAATGTAGAATATGCATCTTTGCTTTAACTGGTGAGGATCCTATGGAGGTATCCTCAACGACATGGGATCAACCATTGCTCCCTGAGGGACCTCTTGATGATGCCGAAAAGAATAAGGTGAGGAGCACGATCGTCCCTGGGTGAGAATAGAAAGATCTTGAGGCTAGGACTGTTCGAGTCAGTGTTGGAAATTCCAACTGGAAAGCGAACATCCAACTTGTAATATAGCGAATATATGTTCGCTTTCCTCACCTGAGCTCAGAGGTCTCCTCACTGATTATGGGAGTTTACATACGAATGCCGATAGAAATGTACAGAAATCAATGAGAGTTTCCCAAACTTCCCTCAGAATTTTATTTTCTCACCCACGTATGTGGTTGACCATTCACTTATCTTCCTATACTGGTTGAAATCGTGAAAGATCTGGAGGAAGCTTTTGAATGAATCGAATAGCATAAATTCAGCATCACCAAAAAGCCGCTGTACGTAGGTGTACGGTTGGTCAAGCAAGGGAGAGTTTTTGAGGGAGAAGTGGCAGTCGATGGCTGAGTCGTTGACCCCCGATGGTCCTCCGCCAGAATTGGAGGAGGTTACTTTCACTACGGAAGCGTTGGTTGGGACAGGTCTAATGTGCGAGTGGAGAAAGGAGCAACGCCCTGTGGGATGCTGACTGCTACCGTCACTGCGCCACGAAATAGTTATAGGTGACCCTACGCGGAGGCAGCCCAGGGCCGTATGCTCGCTTGGCTATGGCGCAGCGTAGATGTGAAGAGCTTCGATCGGGTTGTCTGGGAGTGCAGGCCTATCAAGTTGGTGGGTGGAAAAATGGGGGTCCCGGGGATCGAACCCGCGATCTGTTAGGTACTCACCGTTTCTGGAAGGTCGGTGCGGAGATCGTTGAGAGTGATACAGTCAGCGTCAGCAAGATACCTGGATATGAGGTCGCAGCTGAGACTACGTGTCTCAGAGATAGATCCTCGGTTCGATTCTTCCCTCCTTCATTTTCCGTTTAGCAGCCTTGTAGAATGTACGCACGCACAGAGAGAGCAATCAGCCCCATGTGCAGGTTTCGCTGAAGGAGGAGTGCCCATCATCGAAGGCTCCAGTAGCCGACAATACCCAGTGTGATTGGCCTCGACATACAGACAGGTGTCACCATCGTGTCACCACTAGTATGATGTTCCCTGATAGTTACTTGGAGGGTTTAGTAGAATCAGAAGGAGGCATGACATATCCTACTATAGGAGGTCCGATCACTGAGTCGCGTGGGTGAGCTCGTCCTCATTCAGAAGCTATGAGGAGGTGTACAGCAATGGGTCGACGATGCACTGGTGTTACACATAATCCTAGGGAGTTCCCAGTTGTCTTTTCTCTGCGGAGGTGGGTTAAGAGAGCTTCGCTCCACCAAAGTTTTCTCGTCGCAGTGGGAAGCAAATTCAGCGATCTCCGTCTGGGGAGGTATCTCACTTTAAGCCTCCTTGTGCTGATGCGATACGCTGATCATGTTCGTGTCCTTCAATGTGGTGGGTAGGAGTGGCGTTGATTCAATAATCCTATGGGGTACAATCTTGGGGTGGTTCGCGGAGGAGTGGTATGAGAGATGATCCCAACAGTATCCTCATGTTGTCGGCCTCCGCTTTGCCACCATCCACGGTGAGGCCTGGCCTCAGCCTCCCGCCTCCGCAGGGTTCCGCTCTTGATCAACTCGGCGATGGCAATCGAGGGTAGTCCTCCCCTTTAACAGACGGCTCATGGGTTGGCCTTCAGGCAGATGAGGCCATCGACTGGACAGAGTCGTCGGACATCTCTTCCCTCGAGGACTCCTGGCTCTGCTGGGTCATCATCGATACAGCTCGACAGCAGTGCAGGGGATGCGAGGTATAGTTTATCTCTTCGTTGGAGGACTTGTTCATTGACGCTGCTTTGCTGAATCCGCACTTCGCGATGGGAAAAAATCGGATGTATTGAGTCCCTGTTGGTGTCTCTAGGATAGTTCTACATGGTTTGCGAACTAGATTGCTCACGAGCACGTTTTCAACATGATCGGCTACTTCATCGTAAGTTCGGAAAATTTATCAAAAGCAGTCGGTAAAAAGTTAAAAGGAAGACATTTTTTGCAAAAAAGTGGGTAAATTATCGAAAAAATTCAGGCAAAACATCAAATTGATCTGGAAATGTCGTGGTCTTGGGTTACTAGCTCGTTCTTATTCCTTGGAAGTGGACGGATTCATTGCTGTCTTCACACTCGTTCAATCTTCAGGTTGGGCTGTCTCCCAAAAGTTATCACATCAGAGGGCGAGCAAGATTGTGCGCACGGCGAAGATTTTGATTGGACCACAGTGGGGTGTTGATGACGAAGATATCTTTTCTAGTGCTGACCGTTGTCAGGTCTGTGAGCAGTCACTACATGCTTTCAAATCGATAGCACAGGTCAACTAGAGCACTGTGGGAATGTTTAGGGATATTCAATCATGTGATTTCAGTTGCGACTGTGTAGGGAGGAGGAGGATGAAATAAGGAACAATAAGGATTGGCCTTATCTGTGAGCGGAGTGAAGCTCTTTTTTGATGCAACCGTCATATACAGGCCGCCTCCGAAGGACCCTCGACGACCTACCCTTTGCTTGGATGTTGACGACACACTCACGTTGATGTCCTATGAATTCTTATACCAATCAGGTGATCACTATCTCGTCTACGCTCCGTCGTCCCTCTGGTCGTGATGATGGCCTTGTGATGTCTTTCGCTCTTCTATTCCCTGGTGTAGCCGAATCACTCGGATCGATTGAGGGACGTTGAATCTTCCGAGGGCTCCAAAGAGTCAATCAGTATATCGCGTGGTTGTGGTTAAGCAAAACCGAGATAGGTCACGAACCCGAAGACGAAGAAAGCTCCCAGGGTTTTATGAGGGTCTATGCCGATCCTTCAGACAAAGAAAACTCGGAATCAGTAGGGAGCCCGGCCCTCTTGCTTCCCAACATCACTGTCATGCTCATCAGGCGTACATCTTCCTCCGCCCATGGGTGAGGCTCTTCCTCACTTATTGGGCCAGTAAGTTCGAGATCGTTATCTTCACGGCTGGGTGTAAAAGCTATGGTGAGAAGCTGACGGTGGAGGTCTCGGAAGGGGACGTTTGTCTCGTCAGCTGATCAGGTTGTGGACTTCCTCGATCCGCATGGTGTGTTGGTATCACACAGACTTTATCGTCAGCATTGCACGGTACGAGTCCCCGTTAACCTGCTGGATGAGAATGTCCTCCCTTTAGGAGTTCTTCGACAACGAGAAAGAATCCACTATCCTTGTGAAGGACCTGAAGTGCCTTGGGAGGGATCTCAAACGAACCGTCCTTCTGGACAATAATCTGTATTTGCCTCGGTACGTCGAAAGTGATGAGGCCATCCCTTCATAGGTGTTGTTTTGCATTCCATCTTGACAATGGAATTCCAATTAAGAAGTAGGTCGTCATCGTCGTGACATCCGTTGAATGAGTAGACAAAGCTGTAGTTACCTTGGTGACTATCGGGACCGAGAGCTGAGCAGAGTGAATAGAGTGTTGGACACAGCCCTGTTGGCAATAGACCTGACAGGGAGTGTACAACCCCTCCTTAGACGACTGTTAGTGCTCCTTTCGGAGTGAGTCACATGTTGATCAAAGATAGCAGGTTTAAAATTCATCCAGCGTATAAAAGCTATGTGAGGCAACATGACGATGATGGAAGCAGTAGTGATTATGGTGATGAAGCCACACCATCTATTGCGAGTGGAATGTCGACGCCTGTGGGAACTCGGGTTACCGATTTGGAGAAAGGTGAGGACTTGATAGATCTCACTAGTTACAGGATACGATTTGATGATTTGGCTATCATTTGAGATGATGTTAAAACGACCTGAGTGACTACTGGAATCGAGAGTCGAACTCGGGATTTATCGCGTGTGAGGCGATCGTTGTAACCAACTAGAACACTCCAGCTGTTGTATATTGTCAATAACATCAACTGGGGATTCATAGAATATTTTCGGCGACTGAATTGTTCGTATTGATGTTGAATCTCCTATTCAGTACTGTGTTGTGCTCACCACTTGGAGTCGCAAGAATCTGCAGAAGCGCTCCCTCAGGTTCAGCCACAGAAGCCACACCACGCCTGTACAGTGTGCGTCGTCAACATTACAAACAGCTCAGCGAGGGAGATGGTGAAGTGACGAGACTACACCCTCACAAGCATACCCGGCATACGGCTAGCAGCAGTAGCAGCGTTATACGGGTCGTTCATCATACAGATGGTAGAGTAAAAAGTGTCACGTGTGAGAATCGAACCTGTGCCTGGCAGGAGTAGCGGAGAGTTTGGAAATGCAGAGCGAATCGGGATCAGAGCATTTGATGTCTCCCACAGGACTGCATCAACGGGATATCGGAAAGAGAGGCGTGATCATCGAAGAGAAAGAGGGCGAACCGCCTAAGGATGTGCTTATACTGTACAACCCGAATGAAGTGAGTCAGCGAAGAGCCTCTTTGAACGACTTGTCAAATTCACTCAGACGGATCCTCATTGTTTTATACCGTCCCCATCACAATCTCCATCATTCGTTGATCATGCGAGTAAGGAGAGTAGAGCTGGTAAACGGCATGGCACACGTACCCGATGGACAGGTCATTGTGATAACATCCTACCGAGTACGTCTGGTGATGAAATCGATCCACGAGGAGAGCCCTGGTCCAACCCCCTGGGAGCGTGAGGAAGAGGTTTCGATGCTCCTTCCTGTGTACCACCTGCCTTCCAAGATACCCGAGATCGCTCCCGCCGCCGAAGTCGTCTCCAGATCGATCAATTGATTCAGTACCTGCCACCTCCCCGTGCGAGCCTCAAACAAGCAGCAGACTATCGGGTGAATCGATCGACTCTTCGTTCGTGGAGTTGTTATTGAAAGTTGTCAGGCCCTTTCGAAATCTCAGAAATAGCGAGATTCAACTCAGTAGGTCGTTCGAGTGTCGGTAGCGTGGGGAGTAGTAGCAGTCGATATTCGGTCAATCTGTCGACCCGATCTCTCCTCATGGTCACTTCACCAAACACAGGCTGCCACCTACCGAGCTATAGTATGCTGCAGCCTAGGGTATAACAAAGGAGAGAATAGTTGTTCAATTGAATGCAGTGTCCTGGCATGGCTTCCTTCCCGGCAATTAAATAAGTTGCGTTCTAATGTCTATGTAGCGGGTCAGGAGTGTGAGGACTCCCATGGTCTAGCCAGACGTCATCCGATGTTGGATAATGGCAGGTAAGTTATTAACAGCGGGAACACGTCGGTTGGTGATGTCTTCTGTGTGGGATGAACTTTTGTATGTTAATTTCCAATTCCTCTCTCATCCATCACTATTTCAGAAAGTGCAACACGCTGTTGGTTTGCCTGGAGTTGACATCCGCACCAACCCACCCGAGAGTATCCTAATATCATCGGAAGAATCGGCGTTGAAGCTGCTCGATATTGCAGACGGCTTTCGTGTAGGCTGCTACTTACTCACGGGGATACATTCTCTCTCCCCCAATATCCAACAGGTCGACACTGTAAACGACCTGGAAAGTACTCTCTATAATAGTCTTGGACGCTGGTTGCAATGGTGTACCCTCAGTTACATGTCGCCAAGGCGACAAGTTGTCTCAGACAACTGAGGGATCTCAGTCAATTCAAGTGCTACCTTTGGGTAGCAGCAGCCAGCCCATGTCCGACGACGCTCAGCGGCTCACAGCCTTGAAAGATCAGCGTCGGGAGATGCTGGCCCTACAAGAGGATATACAGAACCTTGCGTTAAGGAAAACCAAGTGAGCGGGTCAAGACGGCTTACTACTGATATTCTCTTATAGCAAGTACGCTATGGCGGAGTAGTACTGTTCTCCGTCGAGTCGGCTTCGATCTACTACGACACATACTGCCTCTATGGCTGGGATGTCATGGAGCCGATAACGGTGAGTTCTCGTTGGTCGCAGCGGAGTGCACACAAAAGTTACTATCTCAAAACTTACTCGGATGGTAACCTCCTGGTGCACGTCGTAGGCTACGACTTCTAGCCGATTTTGGGAGGGGAATGAATTCTGCTACACCGATGATTCCACTAGCGAGGAGATGTTGTAGGTTCCTATCATCACTCGGAGATCCTATACCATATTTTTCCCGCGGTATCACTGAATTCGCTATTCAAAAGATGCGGCCGTTTCAGTCTATATACTTCAGCAAGAGTCAAGCTCGCGCTCGTATTTATTCAGTACCTCCTGGCTTTACTTGACATCATCGTCACGTATGCTTTCTTTATGCTCTGGAGAGAAGACTTTTCCCCAAAAACCCTACAAGTTGTAGGGTTTTAGGGGTTTTTTTACCTGTTCAACAGGTCCTGTTGTAGGCTACAACAGGTAAAATCTCATTGGTGGTGTCTAATTTATCTACCTCCCTTGAACTATAACCACTAGTTCACATAGCGCTGAGTACAGTCAGTATGTGGTCATTAAGATGTGGCATTCTTGTTTTTGCCGTAGGTTATTTACGCCAGGCATAAGCGAAAATTGAGCGAGGCTCGGGGCTTCGATGTGGAAGTGCAAAAAGCAGTGGAGAGGGAGATTGCACTGCTGGGGAAAAAGCTCAGGAAATGATTCATTGTGAGTGCACTAGCCATGTTTGCTCGCATCATCCCTGATGTTTCTTTCGATCATACGATGGCTACAATCGACGGCCTACAATTTCCGTCAAGTCGTGCTAAGCAACGACTGTCTATCACGACTATTATCGTGTGTCTCGGACCTCGACGTCAACTGAATGATGCTAGAGGGGCCAATCCTGAATCATCTTCACAGCTGGAGTTTAACTTCCATCTTCCGTCGCTCGGTAGAGACACATTGTGTGCTACGGACGATTAGATCGGCGACAGATATATGCACTAGCATTTTCCGAGGGGAATTTTCTGTTCCTTCGTTTGCGTCAGTGGTACGACAGTTTGATTCAATCAAATTGATTGACCTGGGCAATGTACCCAAAATTCAGTGCGAGTCATACTTCTCACGTGCTCGTTCGCCTCTTTTTCATGAGGAGATTTTCGGGTACTGCGCTGGGACAAGATATTTCTGACTAGGACCTTGTGGGCCACAAGATGTGGCGAGATGTCTCGTTGAGAAGGCTTTTCTGGGCGCCTTGATCCCTCCCTAGCGTACTATCGCTAACGCATCGTTTGTGAGAGAAGAGAAAAGCTTATTGGAAACCTCAGAGTTATAGTGATATAGTCCAGCCAGATAGGAAACGGGATCGAGACATCATATTATGGGCAAAATTCTATTGTGTCCTCCCTCACATTCATGACGAAAACGTCACATCTCAAGCAAAGTTTGCCTGGCAAACTCATTGAGGGAAGAATGTGTAGAGGAGCAGATCATCTTTTCCTGAAGGTAAACGACTCAGTTCTTCGTGAACGAACAGCTCTAGCGGAAAACTCGTGAACGGTGGCTCCTCCCCATGAGGATGGCACTTTCAACATGTGAGTGCCGATACTCTTCCCTCTCCTGGGCTCCAAAACTTTAACCTAAGGTTGAGATGAATCCGGAATTCGGAATTCGAATAAGAAAGTGTAATATCCAGAGGCTCATCAGGAGCCCTCCGATCATTCGGCAGTGTTGCGTGGATTCTACGTTGCTCCAAATCAATTTGACATATAGTCTCAAAAGTTTTCTGCTCCAATTCCGGACGGTTTCGACTTGATTTCTCAATACGCTATGTCGTAGAATGATAGAAACATGATTTTACATCTTTGCTCTTATCATCGCTAGTCTGTCGGACAGACTCTGTCCTGATTTAGCCGTCCTAGTCTGGTCGCATCTTTCCCAATGACGGATTACTCCTGAGTGTGGTCGGCGACTCCTCGGAGTCTGTATTTCAATGTTCCTGAAACTACAAAACAGACTCAAAATCTCTAAGATCGAGACAAAATCCCAGTGTCGACACACTAAGTAGCAATAAGGAACTCCTATACTCGCCTTCTGTGAAGAGCCTGCTCACATGAGGCATAACACCCAGTCCGGCCTCTCTTCTGGCCTCCTCGAGGAGCATGCACTCCGTGACGAGGTGAAGTGTGCTGCCGTCAGCAGCCCCGCAGGCGCAGCTGGCGTCTGTCCTAAGCTTTTGTATACAGCGTGAATGTGGCGTCGGTAGTTCTCCAGTGGCCAACGCTATCAATGTTGGAGTAGTTCCGAGTGTGGCAAATTTTTTAGTCGCCGAGAAACTGGCGAATATCACCTGTATCGTTTTGCCCAATGAGTTTTTACAAGACTCCCACCAGATGTTGCAGGCGTCTAGTATCTTCCCTCGAACAACCCGTTTGACGTAGGAGCTGGCACACTCTATTTCGTACTGCGTGAAGAGTGCTGTAGCAGCACCACAAAAATGGTCCGCGGTTTCGTTGCCGATTATTCCAACGTGCGAAGCCTTCGCAGCGAAGGGCACCATCCAGCCGAGGTCGGCGACATACCCCGGTACCCGTGAGGTGAGACATGATCCTGCGTGCTATCGCGTTGCGCTCCGTCAGCCTCCTCGATTGCAGGGTTCTCAAGGCCGACTGCGAGTCACTTATGATAACCCATCCGTACGAAGCCTCCTCCTGGTGTGACTTGGCATAAGCGACTGCTCTTTTAAGGGCGACCGTCTCGCATTGCGCTATTGTACAGTGCAACGGAACTCTGTAGGACTCCTGGTGCACCTGCACCCGCTGACCACGGCAATGGACGACCATTGCCATGCCAGCGTGCATGAAAGGAGTGAGCGATCCGTCCGTGTAGATGGCCCGATCGTTCGGTGCTGAGCAGGCAAAACCACGGCCGCTCCCTCAGTTTCTATTTCGATGTCCAGCCCATCATACTATGGTGGCAGTGGGTGTAGTTGCCACCTCTCTACGGCCAGGTTCTCCATCGGAACGGCTTCCTCAAGCAGCTGGCTGATCCTCAACGAGTGGTCTTGCCTTGCCCTTGCCGTAGTAGCGAGATCAGCAATAGATGTGGGGGGACAAGCCCAGAGAGGGCAACAATTGCCGCGTTCGATGCCCGCCGAGGCGCTTTCGTGGCCAGTCTGGCAGCGTATGCCGCCACACGAGTTAGAAGCTTCTGGCACCACTCCTCTTCTAGAACCGTTTCCCACACCCGAACCCCATAGCAAATAAAGGGTAGAATTGCTTTCTCGTCTGTGGCGATGATACCGCGACTACCCAGTCGAGCCCGCTCAATCCCTATACGTCGCAGCCTGCGACTCTCAGGCGTCCGAGCCTCTGCACTGCGGCCTCGCATGTCTTGTTCATATGATAGCGGAAGTTCATACGCTGGTCCAGATCTATCGATAGTGAGGCCGCTCACGGTGCACCACTTGTTCAGTTTTCTCCTTCACCTTCGCCCACAGTGCGCGAATGTGCTTGCGGCTCGAGCCGCTAAGTATGATTGTCAGATCATCTACATACGCGGTGAGTCACCGCCGGTGACCACCACATCCGCTCCTTCGATTTTACGCAGATCTTCTATCAAACGTACTACACCTGCGGTGAACAAAAGGGGGACCAAACGGCTCCCATGAGGCACGCCGACCTGGAGAGTGATCGACGCCTCATGGATTCCGAATCACACGGTGACCTTTCCATTGCTCAAATAGTCCCTCACGAAAGAGATCAAGTATTCTGACACCCCTATCGATACGAGACTCTTTATTATGAAGTCGTGGCGGATGCAATTGAATGCATTCTGCACGTCTAGGCATACTGCCACCACGTGGCCGCGCTGCATGGCAGATCGGTACCGGCTGCAGATTCTATGGATTGCTTGGTCGCTTGACCTCGACCGGATAAAACCGAATATTTATTTGCAGTGTAGCGCTGAGGCGGCTTCATAGTATATCCGATCTGCGATTACTCCTTCCAGTAGCTTACACACGATTGCAAGTTGCAATTTGCAACACCACCGGCCTCCATGAATTGGCCTTCCCCGGGTCACGGTTGGGTTTCAATAGGAGGATGCCGTTCCTCTGCTTGAACTCGTCTGGATGCCTACGTTCATTTAGGAGCCTCGTGAAAGTGTCAGCCCATACTCCTTTCAGCTCAGAGAATGTTTCTTTCAGAGTTTGTTAGTTATCTGTCCTCCCCGGGGCACCGTTTTTGAGCCTGGCCACCACCAGCTCCAATTCCGGCACGGTGACCGCCGGGACCGCTCCCTCCGGACCCAGTTGTCGGATGCGCCACAGCAAGCGGTGTCCCGAGTCAAAGCTCGGGGATAACCTATTCAGGATGAATTCGGCTGTACTATGATGTTCTGGACATCCTTCCGGCTGTGAAGGTACGGAAGAGGTCCTTGGGGAACGAACAAGCTTGCAGTAGTCCGGCAGCCCTTCAAAGAACCTCACGCGCGCTCTTCTCTTGGCGGCAGTGATTCGGTATGCACTGCGCAACTCCTTCAGCTGTTGATCTAGATCACCACTAAGACCTCCTCGCGAGAGACTGCGGTAAACCTCCCTTTGAAGCCGTTTGAGTTGCTGTTTCATCTTGTCCAGCCGTTTTGACCACCATCCAGGTGTCACTCTGCACGCAATCATAGGAGTGTTGTCTTGGACCGTGTGTGACAACTCGGCCGACGGCCGAGTTGTCACTGACGGCCGACGGCCGTCACAGTGACCGCGGAAGCGGATGGGTGTCTGGCCACGAAGTGACGCATCCGTTCTTTGACGGAGCCGATATCGGTTAGCCTCAAGGCCAATCGTTGCGTGGTGATGGATGTCAATTTCAGAGCAACGATGATCAGCTTATGGTCGCTACCGGATTCTTCTGTGCTGACTTCCCAATGAACCGGGTTATTCCATTTCCGGACCGCCGTGACGCCAATCCAGGAATGACCACGCCCACCACGGAATGTCGGACGAGATTCAGGGTCATTAACCACTTGGAAGCCCAAGCTATCAAAAAGAGAGAGCAGTTCAGATCCACGGGCCCATGCTTGGTTTGTAGAGTTCATAGAGCTCATTCTTGAGCCCCGTAGTGTGTGCCATGCGTTCCCATCCGCGGCTAGGATTGAAGGCAGCCTCCAACTGGGTGCCCGATTCGCCAGCGTTTCGCACACAGAATTCCTTCTAGTCGTATCAGTGGGATGCAAGTACATCGAAGCGACTATGAAGCCTTCAAGTGATACCACGACTAGGTCCTGTTGGCATATCAAGGCTGTCGACTGGAGATCTTGGCGGACGAGGACCGCCACGCTTCCCGAATCGGTCCGGAAGGGCAGGTACTTGGTTGTGAGCTCGCCGAGATCTGCTGGGCATTCCTGCAGAGCCAGACAGGATGGAAGATTGGGGCAGGTTGAAAGGATGCCCATGATGCATGAGAGAGAGAAAGGCCTCTTTCCACAATTCAATTGGTAGATGAAGGTCATTGCGATGGCCTCGGACCTGTGCGCTCATCCGCTGGTCGCCCAAAGTCTGTTCTTCGGTGCAGGCGTGCGAGCTCGACCTTCGCCAGTGGGCAATTGGGGTCCGAAGCTTGGTGCCATGGATCTACAACCCGACCTTTTATCAGGCCTTTGTCGATTTTATCATTGTGATCTAGGCATGTGATGCATTGCACATTTTGTGAATCACATTCAAATCGTTGGTGATTCCCCGCGCATTTGCAGCATCTTGGGGTTGTCCCTTCTGCTTATCTGGACATCTGGCCATTATGTGGCCTAGTTTTCCACAGTAATCTCAGCATGGTTGGCCCGTTGCGGTAGTGAAAGATGTTAGTAATTTGAAGAATTTTATCTTCTTAATGCCACGATCACGCAAACGGCCGTACATATCAGGTGCGGTGGTCAACACAATGTGTGACGGTCGCCAGTAGAAGCTCTTCACGGCAGGCTCGTCAGCAGGCCGACCCTCCTGGGTTGGCACGATACCTGGATTGTCCTTTCTGAATGCATCGTCGATAGCTTGCAGCGAAGATGATCGGGGGCAACTCGTATTGAATAGGATAATCCTGGGCCATAGTGATTCTCGCTGTTTCGCGGACCAGTCTCGCATAGCTGAAAGTGACTTGCATGCGAGATCCATCTCGTCTCGGTTGCTACTTTGAAGGCTTATCCCGAGACCGGGCCCCACTGGAAAGGTCGATAGTATCGACATTGGTATCGACAGTGGTATCGACTCGATACCACTGTAACTGTCTCTGGGAGCAGGCTAAGTGCCTGCACTCTGAGCTCTTGCAGTTTTCTGGGCGTTAGCGGTGGACCCGCCACTTTAGGAAGAAGCTCGATGACCGTCCCACCTGCTGTTGCCTTGGCTTTTCGAAGAGCTAATTTGGGCTTCTTGGGTGCCAATGTAGGGGTGAAAAGGGTATCCGCTACGTTCCCGTCATTCTTTCTGCTAGCACGTCGCCGGCCGGCCGGCTTTTTTCGTAGCCCGGGTGGCCCCGGCCCTTTGCTCCCAGTGACGACGGAACCAGAATTTACTGCCCTTGGAGGTGTAGCAGTTCGTCTCGGCTGTGGCCCAGTGGTCGCTCCATCCTCTCCTTGGGTACTCGGTAGCATAGCTGGCGGTGCAATCTCAAGTCGACTTCGAAGTTCGCGAAACCTAGATTGTGGTTTATCGCGAGGAGCGGATAGCGGTGGTGAGGGAACCGGTTCTCTCGGGTGAACGCCCCTTTCTAGGATCGCCTTATCCTTCGGTGCTGAGGAGCCCACCTGCTCGATATTCTTGCCAAGCGATTCCATTTTGGTTTCAATCAGTGAGAATACTGAATCACCAATTTCGGCATAGGAACTTGTGAGTAGCCCTAGTACTGACTTCAATATTTCTAGGGCGGACTCTGCAGAGACCGTGTTCGGGTCCCTGTTACTAAGCTTCTTGAGTGCTTCTTGCAAAGAAATGAGTCTATCGATGCCCGGAGAAGTATCCGCCCACAAAATATGTTGTTTTCTATGACCTCTCGCAGCTGATGCTACGGCTGGGGACCCCAGCCTGGGGTCAATTGAAAGCGACCAGACTTCTTCCCGACGATGCGGGGCGGGGTGTCTTTCGGGTACTCGTCGAGCTGTCCTCCACAAAACGGGAGGAGAGGGAGTTTGGGAGTCTCAATCTCATCAGAATTTACCGTTGTCCGGATAATTCCTTCAGGCATCGCCACAGTTACCAGTGGCGATTCGCCTACCATTTCCATTGGTGAGTCCCACGCTATAGCTAGCTCCTCTCCAATTTTCTTCTGTCGAATCTCTGCCGATTTCTTTTTCTCGGAAAAGCTATCAGACTCGGATCCATCAGTTTCAAAAGGATTTTTGTGGCGGTCTGCCGCTAACTATTCCACTTCCCACCTGACTGAGACCATGTGAGGTCCCTCCCACCGGTGTATCCATAGCTGTGTCTCTTACCTTCATGTCCTCCTGCTCTGGAGGATGGCTTGGCTTGCTCCGATCGGCGCCAACTCTCTCCACGCCGGACAATGACTCGGCTGGCATGGTTATAGGGGCGAACAACTTGAGCCTTGAGCCAGATGGCCCGAGGGTGCGTGAATCACGCACCTCGTGGTGGTGTTGGCGCACGTATGCACGAATCTCGATCGTCCAGTATTCGTTGCATGAAACGGCCCACAGCCTTCAGGCTGAAATGGATAAGCCTTATCACCTATTATGGCTATCCCAAGTGTTGTTAAGTCAACCAGTGCGGGTGTTACTACTAACAGGTGGACCATCACGCATTGTAATGCACCGAGTCGGTGCCACCGACACGCAGGCTCACCGTGAGCCGCTCACGCATGCATCGTAGCGTAACTTCTCCCGCAACTAAGCTACACCCCTGATAAAATGGTCTCATTCATCCCATTTATCATCGCTCTCGTAGCTGGCTCAAGCTTTCCGCGTGAGCTATCGAAGACAGGGAAAACATTATGCCCCAAGGGTAGTGGGAACCAGGAGTACGGATACGTGCAAACAAGCCCCTTGCACAGGTTGGTGAGTCTGAAGCCGTTGCAGACCATTACCGTTGTGGTGCTGCTACTCCTGTACCAGCCTGATACTACCAGGTACTTCTACACTATCATACAGGCCGATGGCAATCCTAAAACGGCACCGACCTTCTTATTCTGCGCTGGTGGTCCCGGTAGCAGCAGCCTTGCAAGTTTGTTGGCAGTTACCGGACCATGTCGCATAAATGGAAATTCGCTCATCAACAACAAGTTGGGTTTATGCACGTTCAGTAGCCACTAGAAGCTTCCGATGCCCTAGGTTCTCATGGACGAGACAAGCTAATGGTATCTGGGTCGATGCACCGATACCTGCAGGTTTCAGTGAAGGACCTCTCACTCAGGGATGGGAGAATCTAATATTAGACCTGTGAGTTGACCCAACAACAGTAATGACGATCCAGTCGGATTTCTTGCAGGGTGGACTTTGTCAAGAAGCTCTTCGAACAACATGAAGACCTAAACAGGGACGTGCATCTAGTCGGCCTCTCGGCGTCGGGTAAACTCCGAGGCGATCACATCACCGGAAATAAGTGTATAATATCCTTCCCTCAGCCTCGATGCTGGCCACGTTGGGGGCGCGGCTGGTCAAGTCTGTCGGCTTCAAGGTCAATCTGGTTGGAGTGATGATAGTCTCTGGAGTAGTATCGCCTCTAGCTATGTAAGGTTTTCGTGACATGTGGCATGTGTGATGAGGACCGTCCCAGATATCGAGGAAGCTTACAGATGGCGCAGGACCACAATTTGCTACCTTCGGCCGAGTTGAGTCGTTTTCTCGCTTAGTCGTGAAGCTGTACTTCCTCTCAGAATCGACAAGATGAAAGCAGGGCTAGTCCAGTGTGAAAAACAACTAGCAGAGTGCAATCGTAATGGCCCCGGACGGACTCCGATCTCAGGTGAGCTCAAATGATGAATTTCGTATCCACAGTTTGCTTCCGATGTCTCAATGTTTGCCACCGAAGGGGATATTCCCCCCCAAACGAAGTGCTGTGTATTTCTCGCGATATTAGTTTACTGCAATCGAGCTCGGATGACATGTAATCGGAACACTAATAGGCGCCTCAGTGCAGCAGGAACAAGCTTGTAAGTGGGTCGACATCTAGGTGGATGCATTTTGAACGCTGAGATACGGTGTAATGGTTGTTTGTCCTTATGCCATCTATCAGTAGGAGATGTTTTTCATATAACTATTGGAGTAGCTGTGACTCTTCGAATTAGAGGGTCCTCTCTATCTCCAAATTTGACTCTCCATATTCACTCAGTTACGACATCCGTGCACCACCTGGAGAGGAAGAGACGTTCTATAGAGTCTTCCCTGGGAGTGTAAGCTAGTAATCCTCATCGTTTAATGTATGACAATCTCTCCTTTCCTTGTAATTGCTAATACAGGCTGGTCAAGAAAATTGTCCAGCGCCGATCTAAATGAGTTATCGGTCGCGTATAAGAATTAAATTGATAGCATTCGATCAGAAATTTGTAGCTCTTTGCAGCGGTATACGACTCACTTCCACACGATCTCTGACCTCTGAGAAATCCGAATTAAAAAATTATCGGCGGCCCAACGTAAATTGTTGAGCTTTAATCCTGTATTTCTTCTCAAC